>NW_008804715.1:0-6011 GCF_000145635.1 Gaeumannomyces tritici R3-111a-1
TTTTTTTTTCCCCACCCCTGACGACCCTTTGCTGGCTACAGATGAAGGGTAGCATCGGATACCTGTGTCGGTCATTTTATAACAAAAATAGAAGAGCCTACTATAATACCTCAGTATGCACGCACGGCTGGTGGTGGGGGAATGCCACCTGCGACTGCCACAATCTGCAACGGGGACAATATCCGACGGAGAATTGGCTGCGCAGCTGTGGGTGGGCGACGCCTGAGGTTTGATCTTCAACGGATTGCTGCCATGTGCCAAGCATGCCCACTAGCCAACCCAGCCCTCCCGATCGGGCCTAGCTCACCCGAGAGGCGCGACTGCCTTTTTGGCTTCGGTGGGTGGGCAGCCTCTGCTGTGCGTACCTGCCCGTGCCGGCATCGCTCTGGATTTCAGTGTGCATCACCAAAATGATGGGCGCGGTGGAAGTTCCGCTCCGGTCCGTCAGAAAAAAAAAGAGAGAGAAAAAAAAAAAAGAGAGAGAAAAAAAAGACCCTTCGAGCCCAACCACCACCAACCACTTGTCTTGGCCACCCCTCTCCTCGACTGTCCCTGCGCGGACCCAGACCGGCCAGTGCTTTATCTGTCAGCATCTGCCTCCTGCCAGCCGAAATGCCCAACAAGAGTGACAGGTGGGCGCGGACTCAAGCGCGCGTCCGCTATGCCGGACAGACGGTAGCCCTCGGTTCCGCAAGCTCGAGCCTCCCCTGGCCGGCAGTTTGGCCGGTTGGCTGCCATCGCGCGCAGACACGAAGGAGAGACAGGAAGAAGCTTTACACGTATTGACGTGGTACGCACCCCCAGCGGCAAGAGGCAGCGGCAAGAGGCAGCGGCAAGAGGCAGTAGACAAGGACGGACAGCCACAGAAGAGAGTTCGGCCCCAGCCTGGCCCGCCTGGGGGGCGCGTGGCTTTCTGGCAGGCGATCGAGACTACTGTACCAGCGCGAACGGCTGGGCTGGCTGCCCAGGTATCCATCTCCCGCTCCCCTCCCTGCCCACACGCTTCTCCAGCAAAGGTGAAGCTCAGGCTCGGCGGTCGGGCTGGATCGCCCTCTAGCCGCGATCTGGAGGTTCCCGGCCCGGTGGCTTGTGTTTGTTTTCCCTCCTTGTTTTTCCAAATCACTGATGGGGCACACCCAGGCCAGATCCTTGGCCTCCTTCGGCGCGCGCCTAGCTGGCTCGAGCCGATTACTACTCGCTTTCTCGTCTTGTTTGTTTCTGTCCCTGGTCCGCACATCCGACAAGCCCCCTTTTCCGCCAAAACGCTCCCGGCCGCCTCCGCTCTGCTTGGGGGTAGCCCAGCAACAACTGGTCTGGGCTCCCCCATGGCTTGCGTTTGGTTTGCACTCGAGTCTCCGAGTTCCGCACTTCCGCTCATCGGCTATGATCTTGGGGGTTAGGTAGATGGAGGCGGCAGACGTGTTTTTCGTTCGGCCCCGCTGGCGAAACCTCCTTCACGTCCCTCCCTCCCCTGCCTCCTGCCTAGCTCGAGGGGAACACACGGACATGCATGCTTTGCTGCTAGACCGTCGAGTCGGTTTGTCTCTGAAGCTTTTTTTTTTTTTTTTTTTTGTGGTGACAGCCCCCCCTCGTACAGTGCCTGGGCTTTCCGCGGATGTTGCATATGCGCCCGTGAGGACCGGTACGCTGGCCTTGGCCGCAATATCCGTAGCAAGCCAGGTACACACTGCCGCCCCAGGCCCGCCCTCTCTCGGAAACACCTAACCCCCTGTTCTGTGTGCAAGTGGGGACCAAGGCTGGAGGGAGCTGCTGTGTTCCCATGCCCAAGGGTGAGAGTTTTGTCTGGCTCACAGGTGAATTCAGACTTGACGCCCACTGACCTCATGCCGCGCACATGGCTGTGACCGATGGAGAAGGAAAGACAAGATACAGCAAAAAAAAGAAAATAACAATAATAATAACCACAACAGGAAAAGGATAAAGGAAGCCAGCACAAGAGGAAACAAAAATCGTTGCTCTCGCAGCCTAGCTCAGGCCGTTCTTGGCCGTCCTCCTCTTCGCTTTGGGTTTGGGTCGACAGGTGCCGTCTAGTGCAGAGCACGGTCAACAGCGCATCCCGGTCTCACATCTTTTCCCTGATTGTCTCCAGCTGCCGGGGAAGCCCCTGCTCCATGCCCATCATCCCCTGGCTGTGGGCGTGTTTGCAAAGCCCCAAGCGACAAACACACCCCTGACAAGCCGCTCACCCCTCTTCGCGCGCACACCCTGCCCCCCCTGCCCACCGCCCCCTGCCCTGACCCACGTCCCTCTCCTCCACCCCCGTCACGTACGAACGACACACCCACAATCCCGTCGACTTACCGTTGACATCCCCACCTACGCCCATTCAGGATGGGCTACCTAGATACCTGACTGCACACGCACATCTCCACACACCTACCTCACAGACCTAGCAGCTGTCCCCCGAAGCGAGCGAGCCCCTCCGCCTGAGCTGCCCGCTGGCGGGCCACAGTGCTACCTGTTCTCTGGCGACCTTGGGCGCTAGGTAGATCTCCTCCTCCTCCTCCTCCATCTGGTGTGCCCAGACACGCACCTCCTCTTTTTCTTTTTATCTTGGGATCTTTTTCTTTTCTTTTTAAATTCCTTTTTCTAACCCATCTTAAAACTCCCATACCCCCGGGATCCCAGACACTCTTGAGATCCACCAGCTCGTCTCTTTTCATGGGTTGAGCGTGCCACGGCCCAGGGTCAAGGATACAAGAAAGAAAAAAAAAAAAGCACTAAAGCAACGCGCAGCCCCGGATGCAAGCAACGACTTGAGCCATCCATCCAATACAAAGTTCGGCCCGCCCGCGCTTTTATATTTCATATATCTATCTACCCGCTACCCGCCCCCCAAACCCACCAGTGACGACCTTTCTCCGGATATAACAGCCCTTCTTCAACCTTCAAAGCATCATCGTGTCGAGTGGAGCTCGGTCAACATTTCGCCAGCTTGGTCGTCGACCTCTTGTCCTTACGCTTTCTCGGTTCCGGCTTGCCTTTAGAGCTTGTCCGTTTGTCGTCTTCGGATGCGGGCACACTTTACCTTGCGCCACAGATCCTCGTCCTCGTCACCGTAAACGTCTTTCTCCACTAGACTTTCCCAGTCAGTTACATGCGTGCCTACGACTTTCACCAGGCTCGCGCAACGTACCCCGCCTCCTCGTTTCTCTTCCCGTAAGTTTAAGACAGTGCCCGCAGTGACTTTTTGAGATAGACGCACGCACCCAGAACGAATCTTCCCACGAACGAAGCCAAGAAAACTTGGTGGACAGGTTCTGGATCCGTGGAGGAAGGCGAGCGGGGGGGAGATAAGGGAGCGGAACTGGACTGACGATGATGATGTATCGCTTGCAGCCAAGGATCGGCCGAGGCGGACGACGGTGTGGCGGACATGACAAACAGCCACAAGCGAGGGCCTTGGTCCCAGGCCGAGGACCATCAGCTCATGACGCTCGTGTCCCACCAGGGCGCGCTCAACTGGGTCCGCATCGCGCAGTTCCTGGGCACGCGGACGCCCAAGCAGTGCCGCGAGCGGTACCACCAGAACCTCAAGCCGAGCCTGAATCACGAGCCCATCTCGCCCGAGGAGGGAGTGCAGATCGAGCGCATGGTGCACGAGATGGGCAAGCGCTGGGCCGAGATCGCGCGCCGGCTGCACAACCGCTCCGACAATGCCGTCAAGAACTGGTGGAACGGGAGCCAGAACCGCCGCAAGCGCGACGGCAGGCGCAAGTCGAGCTACGGCGGCTACCACCACCACCACCAACACGTAGCCACCTCGCAGCAGCAGCAGCAGCAGCAGCAGCAGCACTGTTTGTCCTCGCCCATCGACTCGGCCCCGGCGCACCATCACCAACAACACCAACAACACCAACAACACCACCACCACTACCACCACCAGGATGCTCACCCGGCAGCAGCAGCAGCAGCAGCAGCAGCAGCAGCAGCAGCAGCAGCAGCAGCAGCAGCAGTAGCACCGTCGCACCACCACCATCATAACCCGCACGCCCGCAGCCTACTCGGCTACGACATGCCCGAGCCCTCGTACAGCCGCGTAGGCCCGCTCCCCATGCGGTCCCTCGCCGACATCCCGCGCATCCTGCCCAACGCGCTCCCGCCACTAACCCGCGCGCTGCCCAGGCCACTGTCCCCGACCTACAGCGGCAGGCAGTACGACACCCCGCTCCCATCGCCCTCGGCCCTGTCCCCGGGAGCCGACAGCGTCGACGGCGGGCCGGCGCCCTCGCTCATGTCGGACAACGGATCGTCCTACAGCACCTCGCCGCGCGCCTCGAACCGGGACCTCGGGTCGCCCATCGACCTGCCTCCGCTCAAGAACCTTTCGGTCCGGCGCGGGAGCCGGTCGTACGACCACCCCTCCCACCACCACCCTCACCCTCACCACCACCACCCTCACCCTCACCACCACCACCCATACCAACGCCCGGGGTCCCTTTCCCCTTCGGACGTCAAGCTGCCGGGCTTCAGCTCGCTGACGGCTTACAAGCCGACCGCCGGCTCGGAGCTCTACTCGCCCCGGACGCACAACACGCACCTGCCCACGGCCCCGAGCTCGCCTGTCAACAACCTCCCGGCGCTGAGGATGCCGCAGTCGCCGCAGCAGCAACACGCCATCTGTCACCGTTCGTCTGCAAGCCGGGACCGCTTGGGCATCTCTAGCCTCATCAGTTGAGATTTGTACTTGCCATTTGGAACTTATGGGTTCAGTCCATCCTTTTTCATCTATTTTTTTTTCTTTCTTTTTTTCTTCTTCTTTTTTGCGTGGCTTTTATTCGCGCGTGTGGCCCCTGAGCCTCCTTGTCTCTCGATACCCACTTTCCATCTCTCGCTGCTGTCTGTCATTGATTCCGTTATGCTTTTTTTTTCTCTCTCTTTTTGTGGACGGAATCATTGCAAACACCATTCCACCAAAACTTTTATCGTATGATACCACCATGCGGAAAGGCGTCGTTCGTTTTCCCCTTCTTCTTTGTTGTTACACATCTTACGTTATTACCGCCGAGGCGGCCTGGACCGGATACCTTCGTTTTAAACCCTAAATCATTTACCTTTTCTTCTTCCCTTCTCCTTCTCTTCTCTCATGTATCACGACTAACAACCCCTTTTTTATCTTATTTCGTACTTTATTTTCTTCTCTTCTTGGACGGATCAAGGGCATCGCGTCATCCAAAAAACTCGCTCGAAAACAACAAACCACAAACAACAAAAAGAGGTTAATTCTAGAGGAACCTAGAATCCTTGTGACGGGTGGCAGTCTCATGTTTTACTACAATCCTTTTTTAAGTTTTCCTCTCATTTGGCTTTTTTCATTGTTACTCAAAATCATGTGGGTGGACAACGCTTTTCCTTTTTTTTTTTTCTCTCCACCGAGGCTATTTCTCGGGCACGCGACGCGTGTACACAACGAGCGAGGGAGGTATTTCTGTTGTTTGGGCAACATAAAACGGTCACTTGGAAAGGGGCTTTGGGATTTTGCTCTGTTTGGGAAGTCTAATGGCGTGGTGATGTCAAAGGGTTTCGGCAGGCGGAGGAAACGAAGGCGGGAACAGTGTGGGGGGGTTGCAACGGGCTTGTCAATTTCTCTTGTGCGCATGGGTTGGCAAGCCATTTCTCCGACGAAGAGCCGGTAGGCAGATTAACCTTGCTTGGAAAAAAAAGGCATATTCACACACGATACCTCCAGAAACGCATTTGCATGAATAAACCACCCAACGGGAACTTGGTCCAAGTCGAGCGGCAACCACTACCACTACCCGCTCCAATAAAGAGGTGGTGGGTGCATGACGGACCCAAGCGGCTCAGTAGCAGATTGGGGGACCAGTAAAAAGGCAACAAGCAGGATGCTGCGGATGGGCTTTGCTACTGCAGCGGCATTCCCGGGAGAGAGGAACGACGACAAAAGCAGAAGAAGGAGATGGAGCAACGGCGGACGGAACCACGTCAACCTGCAACGGGGAGGGGGGGGGGGTGGTGGAGTGGCGTGC
>NW_008804716.1:0-4028 GCF_000145635.1 Gaeumannomyces tritici R3-111a-1
CTGCTCGAAGGTCTTGATGTTGACCGGCTGCTTCGGCGGCACGGCGCCACTGCGCTCCTTGACGGCGTGCTCAAGAGCGGGAAGCGTGCTCCAGTTCGGCATGGCTGTAGCGTTGGCGGATTCGACCGTAACGGTATTGTATTTGCGTTTCAGTCTGCTGTTCGCTAATGCAAGGGCGAACCGTCGGTGTGGCGTCCTTTTAAGGGCTTGAGTTGATGCGGTGATGATCTGGATCGTGATGGCGACGGTGGGTTTTGGGGTTTATATGCTGCTCTTCCAGTTCGCTTTATTTCTTTTGGACGGTGGAGGGTGGCCCCTTATATATACTTATAGGAAGGGCTCCTCGATCGTGGCTTGAAAACGGGCGAAGCAGAAATGACGCGGCCCTCTGTTTAAACAATGGCAAGGTGGACACGCGCGGCACTTGACGCGCGAACCGCCCCCCAGTCATAATGAAGTCTCAAGAGAAGGATTACAGCACAACGGCCGGAGGCCGCCACGACACCATGTAATTAGACGGCAGAGTTTTGGGCCCCTGATTGGATATTGTACATTATGTTTGCCGGGTTGTAGCCCGTGAAGCTTTGTGTTTGTCGTCCATTCTGGCTGTAGTCCGTAGTGGACCGGTGGTACGACGAGATGGATGATTGTGGTATGGCCGCGGCCGTTTGAAATGCGCCAGCTGTGGAATCCTGGTAGTATCCGCTGTAACCAGCCGAGCCGCCGATGCCCCGAGCCGTGCCCGTGGTCGAAGAGTTGAGCGGTGTGGACCGATACCTATCGGTCGACGTCGATGCTGCGTACCTACGCTGCCGCGCGGCGTCCTGTATCGGCTGTTGCGTGTATCTCTGGTTGGATGTAGCAGGATGGACAGGCGGTTCATTCTGCTTCCGTTTTAGACCGGCGTCCTCCATGCCCCGCTGATGTTATCGTAAAGGGCCGGGTGGCGGTGGCTCAGGCGGTGGGCGATTTGGTGAGGCCGGAATGTCACTTTCGGTGAAGGTGCGATGCCGTTATGGAGTGGGATGTAAGAAGGAAGAGTAGGGGAGAGGGCGGAGGATTAGGCCGGTAAACTAGTCCAGGTGAGCGGATGAGAACGCTAAGGTTAGCGGGTTGACTCGGGCCGTGTCGATTTGCCTTGTTGGTCGAGGTCCCGTTGGGCGTGTGTCGGTACTTGCTTGCGCAAGGGAACCTGACGTTTCCACGAAAGCTGCCGACGGGTCAAGCGAGAGAGAAAAAGAAGTACTCGGGCAGGTGTCAATATGTGTAGTCGGAGCCGGTGCTTGACGCTGGGAGCTCCTATGCCGTACGTAGGTGACTCGGGGGTGGTACCGTGGCAGGCTTTTTAGCTCGAATTGCAATCGAGTCGCGTAATAATAGCAAACGTAGTGACAACGAAATTAGTGGGTAATGCAGCGGCGTTTAGACGACAGTTGCGCTACTGAACCGAGACTATCCTGGCCGGGCGCGAACAACGATCTCTGCACATGACAAGCGCGACCGGGGAAGAAAGACGTTGGGGTAGGGTTGGATCGGTGAGCCTCGAAACTGCCTTTTGGTGCTAGCAGTGTCACCGTCTCGAGGCGATCTTGCAGCAGGTTGGGGCCCAAGATTGAGCCCGAAATGGGGGGGCCTGAGGTTGTGAATGAGGCGTGCACTCTGGGGGCGTTGATGGCTGGGCTGCTGAACAAGACGAGCCAGGAGGTCGCTAGTGGTCGTTACACCAGCACCATATACAGCCTGGCGGCCGGTTTATAGCAGCCGGGGACGACACGAGGACAAAAAGAAAATGGCAACCTGGTTCAGGTTGGGGCCAGGGGCGCGAGGCAATGGAGGGGGCGTATATGATAAGGGGTATGGTACACAAAGCTAGCAAGGACCCAGCCCAAGAGCCTGATGAGGAAATGGAAGTCTAAGGCAGGGTGTCGCACAGAGACGCCCAGGGCGACGACGAGGGTGGAGTGCAGTGCCATTGGGTCGCATGAGGGAGTGAGGATCCAGACCCAAAGAGAGGCTGAGGATTCATCTACCGTGACTATTGGGGACGGGATCGAGATGGGTACGAGTGCGTACGGGTGGGTAGGCATAAGCAGAAGCAAAGATTTAGGGGTGGATGAATGGATGAATGGGTGGATGGATGGGTGGATGGGTGGAATAGCTCCACCGAGGGAAAAAAAATGTTTCGTTATTTAGCGTAGCCAGGGTCCATCGCGCAAGGCAATTTGGCGCCCACTAGCTCTCAACCCTGTTGATGTCACGTACCTTTTCTAGGTTGCGTCCGCTTGCCCGTATGACCGTGCGGCTATATGAGCCTCGAGACTGGGAGAGATGGACCAGGGTCGGCGCCAGTGCGAGGCAGGTTGACGGTGTTTGCTGGTGCTCAGGATTAAGAATAGTCAACTGGACTTTTTAGCAAAACGCCCAAGGAGCGCTCCTCCCTTAGGACCGAGGCCCCGAGAGTAGAAGACAAATCTGTTGATGCAGGTGTCTGAACAAGCTACAGGGTCATGCTAGTAGGTAGGTTAAGCTTGTTTTTTTTCTCTGCAGCCGAGTGAACCAAGTGCGGTGCGGGTAATCTTGGAAAGTGGGCGAGGAGGGAGAGAAGCTGCATTGGTGGCTGCACAGGTGGCTGCAGAAAAGTACACTACCAAGCCATTACTGGGGACCAACGCCAGATCTCAACTGGGCCGGGATGGCTTGACTTGGAAGAGCTGGTAGTTGCCTCTGTTGGTTAGTGAGCCCGTTCCTTGATGCAGACTGCGGGCGTTAACAGGTATTGTCCGAGAAGGATACTAAAAGGGGCAGAAAGGGGCAAAGGCGCAGGGGCAAGAAAATGGCGTGAGAAAGGTGAGTTAAGGAACGGAAAGACAAGGCATGGTGGAGGTGACGAGGGTGCTTCGCATGCAAGTCTCTTCCGGAGCGAGCGTGCTGATGAAGGAACGAGAAAGTGGTATTTTTTTCTTTTCCCCGGGCTTCATTGGAGCTTCTTTTAGGCGAAGTCGATAGCCCCCAGGCCCAGGGCAAATGGGGTTGCACTTGCGAAAGCTGACAAGAACGGCGAGCGCCCAAGGCCGCTATCCACACACCACCCCCTCGGCTTCAGTTCCTCCAACAGCAATTGGCCAGCATCTTTTGCCGTTCTGCCTCGAGTTGGTCGTCGTGGGACCAAACAAGCTTGCCCGGCGGTGGCAGCCAGGGGCGGGGCAGGCAGCGGACGCGAATCCGAGGCCTGGTACCGGCCCACCGAGCGAGGAACCTGTTGCCTGTGCCGTGCTCTAAGTTCCGCACGGTACCGCCAGTGACCTAGAGCAGTCGGACGTCCTCGAGCGGCGAATGCGCACAGGAAATTGAGCACCTTGCGGGCGGCGACACCCTGCCAATCCCAAACGGCGAGCCAGGGCGCGGTCCGCGTTGCGCAGGCCAGTTGTCACACGGGACCTACGCCACTAAGGAGAATGTCGGCTTGGAGAGATCTCTGTATTATAATAATTCTCTCAGGGCCTCAAGGAGATGCTTAAGGAGTCAGAATCTCCTCAAGGAATCCCTTCGAGAGGCGCCCCCTATATAAGCCTCTAGGCGGCCCGTGTAGGGTCCGCATCTACTTGAGGGGTTGACCTGTCAGGATTGCAATCTGTGAGGGGTCAGCCCACGACCAGCGAGGGTCTTTGTGTCTGCCCGAAGCGGCCCAGTCGCTGGGTGCTCCCTTATCATGGCTGCCTCCATTGGCCTCCTGTTGGCCCCAATCGGCCCAGTCTCGGTCCCGAGGGCGATCCCCGTGTGACAGGCTCGGAACAGTTCGACAATGAGGGACGCCATTTAGTCGGATACGGCTTCGCTGTTTACCGGAACGGCCAGGAGATCGCAAACGGCTTGGCAGGGCTGGGCGGACCCCGCCACGTCTTCGACGCAGAAACGGTTGGCGCGCTGCGTGGCCTTGAAGCCGCGGCACAAGTCGCAATGGGCATACATCCGGTTCTTGTTGAGATGACAAATGTCACATGCCTCTGGCTAGTGACTAGGAGCATGAG
>NW_008804716.1:4390-5911 GCF_000145635.1 Gaeumannomyces tritici R3-111a-1
TCGGACTTTTTTCAGCACCAAGAAGATTGTTCTGTATTCTCTCCTTCTCCTCTCCGGAAATTCTGTGCCACAGGCTGCCCTTATAGCACATGAGCCCTGTATATGCTTAAGAATGCCCTGCGGCTGACACGAATGCCTTGCGGCTGACAGGATGAATAATATAGACTGGTGCAGGTGCAAACACACAAACACTAAGAACAAGGCCGGAAAAAAATAGCCCAATGCCTTCCGCCGCCCGCCTAGAAAAAAAACCGCAACGCACCTCGTCGTCATTGCTGCCCACCCACCACCAGTTGGATCATCCCCGTAGTTTCCCGGGTTTGGTTGGCCATCGAGAGGAAGCAGAGTGGCCGAATAGGATCTCGCCAGTGTTGATGCATCTCTCGCCTAAACACCAATCACGGCCTATCAAGCAACCCCCCTTGGGAATGTACGGGGACCGCAGACTTGGAAACCTCGGTAGGCTCGTCATTTCCCAGCTCGGCCTCGCGGTACGCAATGTCGGCCCACACCCTCCAATGCAGGATCCCCAGGTGCGCAAGGCGCGTCGCCATGTTTTCGACGCCATGCTCCTCGCGGGCGCCACCATTTCTGCCGCTGCCATCCCTATAAACCTGGAGGAACGGCGGCTGGGCAGCGGCGCCGCCGGCCCCCTCCCTGGACGAGGACGACGTCGCCACGACGCCGCCGGGCCCGCTATGCAGTCTGCTCCCCATCGCGGCCGAGAACAGGCCCAGGCCCGAGAGGTTCTTGTACTCGCGGACGCGGCCGGCCAGCTCGGCGAATAGCTTGGAGTGGAACGCCTGCTCGGCCTCCCGGAACTGCTCGCTCTGGCAGTTGGACAACCACAAGTCGAGCTTGCGCTCAATTGTCGGCAGCATGTCGAGCGGCGCCTCGGTCGAGCGCAGGATCTGCAGCGCCACGTCGGGCCCAGCCCCCTCCACCTGTGCGCCGCGCTCGACGCCGGCGCGGCTGTCTGCACGAGGTCGACAAGAGACGCGTAAACCTTCTTTGAACTTGCCCGTGCGTCGGCCGAGTCGAGCGCCGGGTTTGACGGTGCAGGAGGGAATATGCAGGCCGATGTCCGTGGCGAAGACGCGGCCGAGCCGGCCAGGCTCGAGGGCCGCGAGGGCGATGTGTTGAAGTCGAAGTTGATGGATGACCGGTTGGAGCGGGAGCGTGAAGAGCCGTCGTCGTCCAGCACGTAAGACGGCACCGAAGTCGGCGGCAGGAGGCTGCTGCCAAAGGAGGTTGGCATCGCCTGCGCGATCTTCGAGACGCGCTCAAGATCATCGTACAGCTTCATGCACATGTCCAGGCAGATGGCGTCAACCGCGTCCGAGCTGAGCTTCTCCAGCCGGTCGTGGTCGAAGAGGAAGGTGCCGGGGAAGCGGTAGGTGCCGTCAAAGTGGTCGTAAGCCGCCGACGGCAGGATCAGGCGCGAGATGCCGTAAAAGAAGCCAGCCATGTCGCCCAGCCCCTGCTGCATGTCCGACGGCGTATCTATGCCCGAGTACTGGC
>NW_008804717.1:0-5881 GCF_000145635.1 Gaeumannomyces tritici R3-111a-1
TTTGGCCGGCCAGGAGCGCCTGAGCTATATACAGGTGCGGTGGATCTTGGTGGTACATCGGTTTGGCTTGGTTTTCTAAGGAAGAAAACGTATCTTGCTCCACCGCACTAGTGTTTGTGATCCTGGACACCTATACCGGAGTAGTCCTGTTTTTTTTGGTTTTTTTTCATTTCCCCCTCCCTCTCGTATGCTCATAACTTAGCTTGGATCATTATCGGAGGAGGGGGCCCGAACGGTGTCGTTTAGGGTCAGAATTTCGACTGGCTGCGACTCGCGGGAAGCGGGATGCGCGGTCAGCCGGTAGATGGCAGTGACAAGGGCAGGGGAGACCCCGGCCGGCTTCGTCATGGCAGGATGGCGACCCGCACAGCGCCATCCCGGCAGTGTGGCACATCCCGGGCATGCAGGGCACCTTCACCCCTTGCTGTTGCCTTGGCCGGATCTAAGCCCTGTTAATGGCATGACCGTCGCCGTGGCCGTTGAATAACATCATCGCTCCCGGCAGATCTCGTGGCAGGGAAACTAGGTTTGCAGGCCTTCTCAAAGGGTGCTTGCCCATGACAAGGAGGATGTGAGTGTGCAAGCAACAGACCTTGGATAGTCGTGATATGCAAGGCAGGGGCTGGCAGTGGCAACGAGCACAGGGCAGTCGGGATCGCGGAGAATTGATAGTTCTGGCCCATTCTAAATATCACGGCCTTTAGGGCCCCCGTAAGGATATGAAGTTATTCGCACGGGTGATTGCCTTGAGCAGTCGCCCTCCTGGGAGGATCGGGGACCCACTTTCCCAATGGGTCCCGCCCTAACCCTGTTGGGTAACCACGCGCCTCCCAATTGGGCTTATCCCAATTGGGCACGCGAGGGCCTCCAGCAGGCGATCCCTTCCCTTCCCAGGCATTAACTTTTGCACTACTTTATGAAACCCCTAGAGATCATCACACTAGACATAACGAAACATGAGATTGGGCAGGGACACTGGGTGCCAGGGTCCGTCGGGACTTTTACAGCTATCTACGATACGGCAAGTATCATGACAAAATCCCATTGCCTCTACCTCAGGCCACGGTGACGGTGGTGTTTACCCGGATGCGCGCGCTCGAAGCGCCGACCAGGATCTGGAACTGGCCGGGTTCGACCACGTACTTCATCTCGTAGTCCCAGAGCCCCCATTCCTTGACGGGGAGGTCAATTGACACGGTTTCCGTCTGGCCTGCACGCACCATCCCCTTCCAGAAGCCTCGGAGCTGCTTGTTCGGAACCGCCACGCTTGAAAGGAGGTCTTTGACGTAGACCTGGACGACATCCTTGCCGTCGCGGGAAGAGGGATTTGTGACCTTTACGGTTACTGTGAGCGTGTCGGTCGGCGACAGCGTGGAGGAGGATACGGAGAGATCCGAGTAAGTGAAGTTGCTGTAGGAGAGTCCGTATCCGAACTGAGGGTAGAACTCGTTGTTAGCGGTAGTGATACAAATACTGGCACAAGGCGCAATACCAACCTCATAATGCGGCAGCGGAGACGACAAGACATAGTTCTGGCCAAAGACAAGCGTCCCATTGGGGAGCTCACGGCCGGGCGAAGGGCTGGCTCGTCCAGAATTCAGATAGTCGTAGTAGACAGGGGTTGTTCCGACGTGGTAGGGGATGGCGACCGACAACCTGCCGCTGGGATTGACGTCACCAAACAGGATGTCCGCTAGCGCATGCCCGCCCTCCTGCCCCTGGTAGAACATCTGCACGAGGGCGCTCGCCTGGTTCGAGATCCACGGCTCGGTGACGGGCTTGCCCGAGCTGTACACCACCACGGTCGGCGTGCCCGAGTCGATTATGGCCTTGACGAGACGCGGCATGGCCCCGACGAGGCCGAGATCGTGCACGTCGATGTGCTCCCCCGTCGTGGCGTTGAGGTTCTGCCACAGCTCGTCCTGGTCGCGCGACCAGGTCCCGACCACAACCACGGCGACGTCGGCGCTCTTTGCCGCCGCCACGGCCGCGCCGAACCCGGCCTCGTCGTTGGACCAGCGCTCGCAGCCCTGCGCAAACGTCGCGCCGCCCCCTCCCGACTCGACGGCGGCGCGGATCCCGTCAAAGGGCGTGACGCCGCGCTCCATGGCCGTGTGGATAACGTAGTCGCCGTAGTTGACGTAGCCGTGGGCCATGGGGCCGACGACGGCGACCCGGCTGCTCTTGGGCAGCGGCAGCAAGGCCTTGCGGTTCTCGAGCAGCACGATGCTCTCGGCGTCGAGGTCGCGCGCGAGCCTGCGGTGCTCGGTCGTGTTGAGGTACTGCGCGATCTGGTCGTCCGGCACGGCCGTGTACGGGTTCTCGAACAGCCCGGCCTTGAACTTGGCGCGGAGCACGCGCGACACGGCCGTGTCGACCACATCGGCGGGTATCGTGCCATTGGCCACCAGCTTCGGTATCAGCTCGAAGCTCCACCGGCCGCCGCCCATCTCGGCGTCGTTGCCGGCCGTGATGCTCTTCTTGGTGATGCAGACGTCGTCGGCGCGCGCGCAGACGTGGAACGCGTCGGCGAGCCGCGCCGTCCCGCCCGCGTCCGAGATGACGTAGTTCTCGAACCCCCACTCGTCGCGCAGAATGCCCGTCAGCAGCCTCTTGTCCGCAACGGTCGGCACGCCGTCGTACGAGTTGTACGACGACATGACGCTCCACGCATCGGCGTCGAGGATGGCACGCTTGAAGGCCGGCAGGTACGTGGTGCGCAGCATGCGGGGGCCGCCGTGAACGGGCGCCGTGTTGACGCCCTGCTCGGGCGTGGCAAAGGCGGCAAAGTGCTTGACCATGGCGCTCACTTTCTCCTTCTGCATGGCCTCGACGTAGGCGTGGCCGTACTCGCCGGCCAGGAAGGCGTCCTCCGAGTAGCACTCCTCGACGCGACCGTAGCGCAGCTCGCGCGCCAGGTCGACGACCGGCGCGAAGATCTGGTTGACGCCGATGGCGCGCGACTCGAGGGCGATGGCGCGCGCCATCTGGCCGACCAGAGCCGGGTTCCAGGAGCAGCCGTGGGCGATGGGCGAGTTGAAGACGGTGGCGTTGAGGGCCAGCAGCCCGTGGATGCCCTCGCTCTGGATGAAGGCCGGGATGCCGAGGCGGGTGTCGCGCACCAGGTGCTCCTGGGCCAGACGCGCGCCCAGCGAGACGGTCTGCGGTGTCGTGTAGAGGCCGGTCCAGATGGAGTTTGCCCGCTTCTCGGCCGTCCACGACAGGCCGCTCGAGTTGAACGAGGCATCGGTCAGGTTGAGGTAGCTGCGGATGTCTCCCTGGAGGAGCTGGGCCGTCTTCTCCTCGATGGTCATGCGCCGCAGCAGATCGGCCACGCGGTCGTCAATGGTGGCGTTCGGATTCCGGTAGACGGCAGAGTTTGTGTCATTTTGACTGCTTCGTCTTGAGAAGGTGCTGACCGGCGAGGCGGCTGCTAACAAAAGGGCCACAACGGCCGCAGTCGAAGGGAGTTTCATGGGTGGCGGTGCTGATCACGGCGGCTAGATCTGTCACTTCTAATGGCATCTGCCAAGCACTCCATGCCTTGGAGCCCACGGTGCGGCGGCAACTCCAACGAGCGCCGCCCTCTTTATCCCATTGCCGTTTTGTCACATCTGCGTGTCACGAAGCTAGGCTCAGAAACAGGCATTCCCCGCACGCCGCGGACGCAATTGAGGCTTTTCAGGGCCGGATATTTACACCTGGCAGGTGGTCACCTCTTGCGCACGAATCAGCAGCCCAGATATCCTGGGCCAGGCCTGGGCAGGCGTGGCCAGGCAGGAGTCTATACCGTACCCGTCCGTTGGGAATACGACAAGACCCCGCGCGCAGCACGCCAGACGATGATATATGATCCCGGATTGCTGTGCCCAGACTACTTGCGGCCCATCTCCCGCTTGCCCGCACATTTTGCGAAGGCTGTTTATTCCACCAATCGGGATTGGGAGACCGCACCCGCGTCAGGTCGCCATCTCGTCCGCACATTGGCTGTCGTCTGGAAGGAGGGCGCTTCCACGACGAATTAATTGATACACCAAAACGAAAACGACTTTAGGTCCTCCTCAGCTCCGTCGATTTCAATGTTTAAAGAAATAAAAACTGCTTATCTTTGCGAACGATCGGAATGATATTATTTTGCGTTAAAATGCTATCTAATGGAGTTGTGAAGTTGCGGACGAAACTGGTCAAACGAATCAGGCAGCCTAAGGCCGGATTTTAACATGTGGTGTATCAATTAATTCGTCGCGGGGGTGGAAGGGTAAAAGCGATCTGCGAACCAGCCCAGGTGACCCGGTGAGGGGAGTCCAAACTAAGATCTTGAACAGGACGGGGAAAGAAGCTATTTTTGTTGTCAGTTTCTTTGTTTCGAGGCTTACAAAACTATAGGGAACATCAACTCTGACATTTCACGATTGTCCATTCCCTACGGCCCTGGTCAGTGGTGCTAACGGACCGCCATGCGAGGCCATTTTTAGGATATGGAGTACTAGGTACGAGCCAGTGGATTTAAAGGCGAGCTGGCAATGGCTGGGACTGTCGGATTGTTGATTGGGGAGCCCTCTGACCGCGGGCCACTGTTTGACGGAGTACGTGTTTGTTTCGTTTCCCTCCGCTGTTTCTTCTCCCCATCGCTTGAAGCATGACTTGGGGGCCTGTCGTGATTCTCGCTTATTTTTGGCTCAAGATGGAAGGTGACGTCGGCCAGCAATGCTGCACGAAGGGACGGCGGTGCTTGTAAGAATCTCGGCCCGAGCGCTATTGACGCGTTTCGAGGCCAGGATCCCATGCACCTCTAGGGCACAGCCCCAACACGGTTCAACACCGTGCACATGTATAAATAGCCTGTACACCGATGTACAGTGTGTATAATTATAATTAGGAGATACCCAGACTCCCGACACCACACTAGCTAGCACAATTAACCTGTGACGGCTACCGGTGCAGAGTCTAGAAGCCACACCTGCTGTCAAAACATCGCGGGCCGTGGGGTTCGCCGCCGCCAAGGGAGCAGAATGCGACGGGGCCCGCCTGTGCGGCCCCATGTATAGGTCCCAGGGATCACAAACCTTAATGTGGTGGATGCAATTAGTACGATGGATCCTGGTGGTACATCAGTTTGGCTTGGTTTTCTAAGGAAAAAATGTATCTTGCTCCACCGCACTAGTGTTTGTGATCCCTGGAACTTATACCACTAGGATCCACTGTACTAAGGTTTGTGATCCCTGGGACCTGTACCAAGCCTTATGCCAGAGGGCGACGTTGGCTTCCACGGCGATGCTGTGCCGTGCTTGCCGAGACATGTGGGCATCTGCCCGGACCGGATGGTATATAAGCCCATGAACTGGACTGCCCAGTTCTTGATTCGGGATTTCTCTTTACCACCATCCCCTTTTCCTTTTGTTCTTGCTTTGGTTTGTTTTTTTACTTTCCTGAGCATTTCCTTTTGTTATTTCCTACTGTCATCTTTCCAAACTTTTTTTCTATCACACCAACATTTGTTTTCGTCTTGACCTTCCAGCTCGCCCACCATGCGTCTCAACGCCTTCCGCCTGCTGGCCTTTGTCGCCGTCGGGGCCATCCCGTCGATGGCCCTGCCGCTCGACCGGCCGTCTTTCGATCTTGTCGCGCGGGACTTCCTGGCCCCCGGCCTCGCCGAGGCGCTCGCCGTCGCCAAGCGGGCCGAGGTGGTCGACGAAGCGGGCGCGCTGTACCCGCTGCCCCTGCCGCCCGGAAAAACCTCTGCGGATATGAACAAGCCCAAGCAGCCCAATTACATGAAGGACACCGTCAGCTCCAAGAACAAGAAGACCACCAAGAAGGGCAAACGCTCCGACGAGGTTGAGGAGGCGGGCGCGCTGTACCCGCTGCCCCTGCCGCCCGG
>NW_008804718.1:0-5809 GCF_000145635.1 Gaeumannomyces tritici R3-111a-1
GCAATTTGGTGACGTCCGCGATCGAGAGGATTCGTGTGCTGGCTGATGCAAGGGAGGTGTTCGAGCCTTGCATGGAACGGTCCTTTTCTTTGCGCGTGAGAAGACGGTTCCCCTGGGGTTAGGAACCTCTGGCTGCTTATGAAGTTGATAAGCTAACCGGGATTCCGGATTCACATGCTTCCCCCCAATAACAGAGAAAGAGCATCGATGGGACGGCGAGCGAGGAGCGATGCGGATCGGGGGACATTGGACCGGGCGGGTTTTACGTGCTACAAGGGTGCCATTGTGCGTTGGGTGGTGGGAGTGCGCGGACTACCGGACTCCGCCGGTCCCTGGAGTGACATTCCAAGGGCGGCCGAAAAAATAGGGAGGAGGTCTATCTATTGCCCGATGACAAATAGGCACGGACGAGATAGCGGGAATGGGGTGGTTGCCGTCTGGATCGGCCAGGGGACAGTGAGGGAGAGGGCTGCATGCGGGATATCGTGCAGATCCGCCGGCCGAGCGAGGGGGCCAGCCGGAAAGATGGCGGATGGGTCAGGGCAGGCCGAAGAGAGCCGTGTTTAACCCATCATCCGACGTCAGCATCGGAACCAGACCTCTGGGAACCAAGGCTAGGTACTAGGTATTTGACAGTATTTTAGGTACCTAGCTAGAGCACAAGACTCGGGCCAGGTAAAGAGCTGGCATGGTATATGGTATGCGGTTTTGCTAGTGGGAGATGGGCAAAGCGCCCGTCGATACGCAAGTCCGTCCCCGAGACGACGGGAAAACGGTGGGGATCGATCGGCGGGCATTTTTGTCCCTCATCGCGGGCCCATTGAGCACAGCCGATTCAAGCCACGTGCATGGCCGGTGCATGCTCGCTCATGTAATGCATGGTCTAACGTGACGCCGATCCCCCTGGCCATCTCGAGCCAATGGAGGCTGAACCGCCATGCCAACGGCAAAAGGGGACGGGAAAAGAGAGGGTGTTGAAAAGGGCAGGTCCAGATGACGGAATAGATTTTGGTGGGATGGAGGTGGGGTCAGGGGCGCAAAAGTGCGTGTCATGTCTTGGGTAGTGTTAGAATTCCTAGGGCTTTTATGTGCAGGGAACCGGGATGTGAGTGAGTTGTTGCAAGGCGCGAACACTTGAAGCTAGGGAGCTTGGAGCATGCGGAGATACGAAGACACCCGATCTGACTTTTACCTACTGAGATGGCGCAGATCAGAAACAGACAGGGATCGATCGATGGCGAATGCTTCCTTCTCGATGGCGTGCGACTTCTCCCCTGAGTTGTTGTTCGGCTCCGATGTCCGAGCCGAGCCATCACACAGCACGCACCACACAGTGCATCGACGACGAGTGAGGTGCACCACCCAAAACACATGACAGAAACCGCCAAGTTGAATATCATGATGCTCTATGTATACCACGTCCTCTTCCTCCCAACTTCTAGACTATCCAGTACCTTGCACCTCGACTGGGGGCACATCGCGTTCCGCCCAAGGTGCTTGTCTGCCGGCCCGGCAGGCCCGTTTACGTAGTGGTACTGGTTGAACAGGCGCCACTGGCGCCCGTCGTCGAGGCCGTACAGCTCGTCGCCCCAGCGGCCCCTGAATCCCAGCCAGCCGGCCGGTGCCGGCGCCGCCTCGCCGCCGATCGGCGCGGCGGGCTTGAAGGCGCTCTCGTCCTCGCCGCCGGGCGGCTCGTGCCAGTACGCCCACGCGTTCCTGGCCGGGTCCCACAGCGGCCCCTCGTCCGTCACGTCCTTGAGCATGCCAAAGGGCAGGACGTAGGGGTGGCTCCCGGCCGTGGCGTGCATGGCGTGGCTGCCGACGGCCGAGTAGACGACGGGCCTGTCGCCGCCGCCGCCGCCCCCCGACGGCCGCGAGTGCTGGCTGCTACCGTTGTTGTCGCCCTCCGCCGCCGCCTTCTCGAGCGCCCGCCACGCGTACGCCTGCCCGCCTTCGTGCTCGCTCAGGAACACGGCCGTCGGCTCGCCGCGCACGAAGCGCACCATACAGTGCTCCCAGTCGCCCACGTGGTTGCCGAACCGGACGCCGAGCACCGTCTGCCCGAGGTTGTAGCTGTAGAAGAAAAACCAGAAGGCGTCCAGGACCGGCCCGTCGTCGTCCGTATCCTTCTCCACGAGCACGAGCACGGCGGGCGCCGTCGAGCGGCCCATGTTTTCGCCGTCGGTGCTGCTGGGCAGGCCGCCCCGGCTGGTTAGCCAGGTCGGCCGCGTCTCCACGTCTTCTGTGCTCGTGAGGTACACTGCGCCGCCGTGGGTGGCGTCGAGGGAGTCTAGACTCGTCAGGTTCAAGAGGGCATGAGAACTACCGCCATCACCGTTATTGCTACCCGGCGCGGTGTGATTGACAGGGCGCATGTGCCTCAGGTGTTCCTCGACGCTCGCGGGCCAAAAGCTTTCCCCGGAGTGCAGATGAACTAACGGGGCGTGTCGCAGCACGTATTCGGGCACCTGCTTTGCACCTTTGCTACCCGCCACCTTTGCCCTTGGTCGTCGGAAGCCTGCCCTCTCTCTCCCTCTGCCACTTTCTCCAGCACCACCCCGCGGGCGCTCGTCAGCGCCGCCTCCCTCGATGGCCGGCGGGTCCCAGCGGAGGTGGTGGACGCCGCAGAGGCTCAGCCAGCGGCAGGCCTGCCGGTCGGCCCAGTACGGGGAGCCCGAGACCCACTCCGCGTCCCGGGCGCGCTGCTCCGCGCTGGGCGGCGTCGGGTTCAGCGCCCGGGGCGCCACCCAGGCGACGAGGTACAGGGCCCACATGACCGCGAGAACGATGGCTAGCAGAAGCGAGACCGGCCAGGTGGCTTGTAGTAGGGCTCTGAGGGTAGAAGGGACTGATCGAATGCTGGTGGGCCGGGCTGACCGCTGCTCGGGGGAGGAGTCTCTGGGGTCGTAGCTCTGCGAAGTGGATAGGAGAGGCTGGGTCTCAACGTCAGCCTCCGAGGGACGCGGCAGTGATATTTGAGGCCGCATTGTGACGGCAGTATGGTTTTTGCTACGTCAAGATTGTTTTCTGCCATGGGATGTCAGGTTCCCAAAATCACACCAAAACAAATGGGTTTAGGATGTTTCTTTGCGGTGTTTGGGTTGACGAGAAAGAGCAAATCACTTGCTCGAGTCCATCCGCGTGGGCCAATCGAGGTTGGCCAAGTACCCTCGTGGCGTTCCTCCACGCGACCCCTTAGCGCCAGTCAGCGTTCCGAACAGAGCACGAGGCTTGGTTTCGTCGCACGCAGACCCTCCAACACCCAACCGCGGCAGAACACTGCTCGAAATGGCCCAGGCAATCGTTGTTGCAACAGATGAGTGGGTACTATTGCATGCTCGCCAGTGCCTTGGGGCGAGTAGTCGATAGGCTGTTCGCCATCCCGCCTATCGACGGCCAAGGATGGGGACCACTTGGTTGTAAGCGCAGCTCAGCCGTGCCTTGCCATATCGGTCGGAAGGCTTCTGGGCGCGAAAAGGCTGAAATAACCGCGGGAGGTATCGGAACGCCAGAAGAGGCGCTTTGTCTATGATGACCAAAGGCCATCCGTGGCCCATCGCCGTCTTGGATGCCTCGGCAGCGAGGGGAGGAAAGCGACGAGAAGGTTCGGGCCAGCAGAAGCAACTTGATGAATGCCCTGCGAGTTTCTGATTTCCTGCGCATATCTCCCAGTCAGCCCGCGACGGGTTGGTCCAGGCGGTGCTATTTTGGATGAGTCTGCGCATTGATTGAACTGAGACATTGACGCCATACAAAAAAAATAAACGATCGAGCAACAAAAAAAAGGGCCACACTTCAAATGCAAATTATACAACACAAACATAAGCCCACGCCTATATTTTATTTGCAAATTGATGGGCAGTCATTTCCCTTCCCCTTCAATAATTTCTGAGAGGATCCGATCCAACTGGGTTTGTTTGTTATGTTTTTTTTCCGTGCGTCTGTTGGAGGGGGAAAAATCGGCTCGATCGTGGTGATTCCTTCAACGTTAGGCCAGCCACGCGCAGGCTGAGCGTGGCGTCAGCTGAAAACCGGGCAATTGCAGCTGAATACAGCGTGGATCCAGCACCGCATACCCCTGAACTAGCCCTACGCACAGACCGTGCCGTCGGTTCACAATCTCCATCTCCAATTGACAGTGTTCAGCTGGCGCCGCCAAGCTGGTATAAAAATAAACACAACCCCCCCATCACCAATTCCGGATGGCTATCCAACCCTTTTGGAACGATCCGTAGAGAGACCAGACGCCTTACAATGTCCAAGCCAAGATTCAACCCTCTCTACGCGGCCCTGGCCTTTGTCGCCCTGGTTGGCCTTTTCTTCGTGCCTTTCGACGGCCACGGCGTCGTGTCGAGCGGGTCGGCAGGCAGCGCGACGTCCAAAACCGACGCGGGACATGTGACGCACGTGGCCCTGTTCGAGTGGAAGACGGCCGCCGATCCCGACGCGGTCGTCATGGTGAGTTGCTTCCCGTCCTGCTCGGGCAGCATGCTTGGACGGCTGGACGTGGCCGCAGCACGCATTCACTGACATCGGCCTCGGGCCTTCCTTCCTCAGGCCCACAAGCGGTTGATGGCGCTGCGGACCAAGTGTATCCATCCAACCCGCAAGCAGCCCTACATTGTGTCGCTCAAGGGCGGCAGGGACCATTCGCCAGAGGGACTGCAGGTATGGGACGGACATGACTAGGGATTTGTCCAAATGCTGGAGGGATATTCGCTGACCACAGCTTGGGTAGCACGGCGCCACGCATGGCTACGTGGTCGAGTTCGCCTCCATCGAGGACCGCGACTACTACGTCAAGACGGACCCCGCGCACAAAGCCTTTGTCGGCGGCATCTCGGACATTGTCGAGAAGGTGACAGTGCTGGATTTCACGGCTGGGTTCTACTAGACTGGGGGAGGCCAAGTGGTCGCCGAAGCTTGGGCTTTCTGAGCTATTGGAAATCCGACTATTGGATTAATGTTATGGGGTTTCAATAGCGAGGTGGTGGTGGCGGTCTTTGTTTCCAAAATGCATGCATGCGTCAATTGATGATAATTCTATTCCCATGTTGCAGGTATGACGTATCGCGAGCGGCCATTGACACTGACATTCCCGACGAGATGACAATGGCGGAAATGAATCCCGGGAAGGCGCGATGGAGGCTTCAGACCCATGTGGCGTATCCCGCAACGGAAGAATTGAGGCGAGTCCAGAAGGTTGAAGACATGCATGTCTTCAGCTGTGTCCAATCCGGGGCTGCCTGCAGCGCCTGCTCCTGCAATTGGAAGGCGGTTTTGCTGGGAATTGGCAGGGGCTCGTCAATGCGTGGAGCCTTGGACTCGGGTCAAAACAGAAGCTCTCCAGCTGCCGCTGCAGCTGCAGCTTCATCTCCCGCCGCCCTGACCCTGCACTCCGTGGGATTGCAGGCCGACAAGCAGTTATCTGTGCTAGGCTGGAGCGCTTGGGAATTCCTACCAGACCCATCCTCAAACCTGATCTGCGCCTCTGGCAGTGAGCGAGACACGCGACGTCGCCGTGACGGTAACCCTTTCTTAACCTCTTTCTTGTTGGTGCAGCAACACACGTCGCAAATGACCACCCCAGTCCGCTCTGCCGCCCACGCCGCCCAACAACCAAAGACGCCGAGATGGCCTGCATAGCCATATCCTTTTGTGCCCTCGGCACGTCGACGGGCCGCAAGCCCGGCAGCAGGGGCAGCAAGGACAGCACCACCGCCGGCGAGCCCGCCAAGCGGGAGGCCAGGCACATCTGGCATCGCTCCGTCTGCGGAGACGGGCTGGACGAGCCACAGTGGGCCCCCCC
>NW_008804719.1:0-5751 GCF_000145635.1 Gaeumannomyces tritici R3-111a-1
ACCAACCCAAACCCCCACCCCCCCCCCCATAGCAAATCGGAGCAGGTCCCCTGTTGGGGGCTGTCAGAAAAAGACAGCCTGGGCTTCTCAGCCTGGACAGGTCCCAATCCGGCGAGAAACTCCGACGTTTGCTCCCCGTGTTCTTCATTTCCCTCACATCTTTCTTTTCTTCTCACACCCCAAATATTGGTCAAGGCCCCCCTACGCTTCTCTTTGCGGAAAGCCTTGGCACAACCATTCCCCCCTTCCGCATCACAGCGGGCCGGGTATTGCGGGAGGGCCGCCAGAGGGCAGGTTTGAAACGCTGGACGATATCGCCCGCTCAGACGCCAGAAAAAGGAGGGAAAAAAAGGGGGGGGGGTTTGATTGGCAGAATCCTTATTTTTTTTTGGGGGGGCTTGACCACATCGTGGCGATTTGTTTCATCGACCCTTCCCCGGGCTGAAATCCGACTTTTGCTATTTTTCCCTTCTCGGACGTCGCTGATTGCTCGTATGTCAAACCGGGATGTTGGCACCACAACCAATTTTCTGACCCATGTACGCTGCACGTGGCCGTATACCAGAAAAAGCAACCACCGAGACGCAATAAAATCCCAAAACACACTCATCCTGAATCCCACAGACGACTCCTTGCTAGTCACCCCGCTTAAGCAATGTGATGTGTTTTCCCAGACCCACAAGGGTGGACATGGCCGCAGCTGGTCTAATTATGGACTCAATATGTGCAAAGCAGATCTCTATTCAAAGCTGCAATTATCGCCCCCATATCCCTCCTTACATGGTCACATAGGTACAGCCCGCGAGGGAGGGGTTCCGGGAGGCGGCCAAACCCGGCTTTTGGCCGGCTCTAATGTGGCGAAAACAAGAAGGTCTAACCAGCCCCAAACTCCAGAGCTATGCCAATCGGGTGAACTAAACAAAAAGGGCACCTGTGGGGAGGAAGTGTGGCGTCGTTGGCTCTTGAAGAGGCAGACATGGCGGCACAGCCATCATGTCACCGTCTGTCACCTTCCCCCTGCTAGTGGCAACTAACAGCGCGGGGGCGGTCGCTTTTAGTCGCGTCCGCCACCGCGCGACGACCCCTGGGCCCTCTGGTGGCGGATGACGGCAAGCGAGACGAGCAGGCCGAGTCCGCAAGCGGCCAGGGTGACGTAGTAGGCGGCGCGGTAGCACTCGAGCCCGCTCGGGCACGAGCGCTCGCCGTCGGGGCCGACGACGCTGTGGGCGTCAAAGGCGGTGCCGTAGAACAGGTTGAAGACGTATCCCGACACGACTGGCGAGAGGGTCAGGAACCCCCAGTTCTGCGACAGGCCGTGGATGCCAAACGACTCGGCCACGATGGACGGGAAGACGCCAAACAGGAAGCCATAGCCGAGCCCCGAGAGACCAGACACTAGGCCTAGGAGCCTCGGGTCCGTGATGGTGATGGCGCTCACCTGCGCCGCGAAAAAGATGAGCGACGAAACCACCAAGCACCACACCCTGTTGGCGTGGAGGGACTTGACCAGGAAGTCGGAGCCAACACCTGCGGTTCGATTTCGGATTGTGTAAGTTTGGGCTCGCGACCTCGTGTGCGGAACGACAGGTTTATGGGGGCGTGCAAACTGACCACTCAATAGCCTGCCGGCGAAGCTACCGACCGACAGGATGGACACGTGCATCTGCTGGTGGCTGACGAGGAACTCCTCCGTCACCTTCTTGTCGTAGTACCTCCATAAGGCGTTTACGTTGTGCCCAATGTTGCTTTGGGCCGAGAGCTGTTAGCCTTCTTGTACTCGGTCGCCGAAATTCTTGAGAAAACACGACTTACTTGATGGTCATGAGCCCGATGCCGGCCAGCAGCGCCATTATGGAGAAAAACTGCCAGAATTCGCCGTTGGAGAGAAGGCTCCAGCCGCGTATGTCTATGCGATGAGAGCGATCCATGTCGACACTGCTCTGGACCAGGACCTCGCCGGGGAGCGACGACGCCGTGCTCGACATCAGGGATGACGTCTCGTCTGCGTGTTCCCGGGGTAGATGCGCGGCGGCCTCGACGTCGGCGTCCTGGCGGGTGGTTCTGGCGGCAGCATGGGCCCCTTGGCGCTCCAGGCCATCACCGCCGTCCTCGTCGTCGTCGTCGTCGTCGTCGTCATCGCTGCTCTGCGGGGCGGCCTTGGCGGTGGCGGCCGGCGCGTCGGATGAGGTCCGGCGCAGCTGCTGGGATTCGACCAGGCTGTCGTTGGCGCCGCCCGAGAGGCTCTGGTAGGAGATCTGCGAGCTGCGGCGGCGGCGGTGGTGGTGGCCGTGGGCGTGGTCGTGGGGCCAGACGCGCAGGAAGAAGAAGCCGACGAAGCACAGGCAAAAGGTGCCGACGGTCAGCGTGGCCAGGAAGGCGCCCGTGCTGCCGGGGAAGACGAGCTCGCCAAAGACAGAGAAGGAGAAGGCGCTCAGGCCGAAGGCGGCGAGCGGGAAGGCGGTGGCGGTGCCGCGGTGGTGGGGCCAGTTGAGGGCCGAGGTCTTGACCGAGGCGGCGAAGGCCATGCAGCCGCCGAAGCCGGTGAGGTACGACGCCATGCACAGCAGCGTGACGGAGCCGTCGCCGCGGTCGTAGGCTAGCTTCTGCGGCAGGTAGCCCAGGCCGAGAAGCAGGGCGCCCAGCATGACGGCGGGGCGCGGCCCCGCGTGCATGCGGTCGATGACCATGCCGATGGGCACGCCCATCGTGTACATGCCCAGGTTGCCGGCCACGCCGATCAGGTTGCTCTGCGTTGTCGACAGGCGCAGCTTGTCGGCGAACTGGGGCGCCCAGGCCGAGTAGACATACTGCGAGGCGGGCGGGGCTTGGGTTAGTTCAGTCTTGCTCCTAGAGCACGGCACGCGTGGCCAGCGGCCGGAATGGGGGACAGCGCGCGCTCACGTTGGTGCCGCAGGCGAGCGATATCGCCGTGGCTGCGACGCTGGACACGATGCGAGCCCTGTGGAGGTCTCGCTCCGACAGAGGAGCCATGGTGGGAGTTGGAGGACGGGGCCTCTCTGTCGAGCTGTTGTGGCTTTCTGCGACTTCTCGCGCCAAGTCAAGTCATGACTGTTGTGGTGGTGGATGATGGGATTCCGGCGCCAAGCCAGGAGATCTGGGGAAGGCCGCTATCGGGATACTGCTGGAGCTCGGCTGCTCGCTGCGCGTGTGGAGGCCCCTGCTGAAGCCCCTGATTGCAGGGGGCGTCGCCGTGGGTGGATCTGAAATGGTGGCAGCTGACACGGTGTGTTGCTTCAAGACTGGCGCTCTCTTGTTGCCAGTCGCCGCGTGACCAGCTGACTCCCGGTAAGCAAGTCTGTCTCTATTTCTTCTGCTCGACTAGGATTTGTTCTAGCGGTCGTAGAGAAGAAGAGATCTTTGTAGAGAAGAGAACTCGATGAGGGCATGGGTTGGCACCCGTTCGCATTATAGGCGTCTCAATGCAATGTCTCAACACAGACACACACTGTACCACGCGCTATCATGCATTTGGCTTTTGACTGCGACTGAGCATGAATGGATGGATGCTTATCTCGACCAGAGCTCCCTGTCAGCCGTCGTGGACAGCTGATGTGAAGACCGACGAAGCCGACCGGCGAGGCTGGACTGGCGCCCTGTCACCACTGACGAGGTACCTGTAGGTGCACTTGGAATCGACCTCGAAATTACATAATAGGCGCGCGAAGCTTCATGTGACTGCAAGAAGGGAAGCGGGTACAGCTGCAAGAGAGCACCGTGACCCACGTGATATCTACACGTGATGCTACCGAGGCGGAGTTTGTTGGGCGACGTAATCGGGCGCCACCACTGAGGCCCACCAATTGCCGACAGCCAACGCCCTCGGTTCATGGTCGGTCGCCGCTGTCCCGCTTGACTCGACCTGCGACTTTGTTCCTCCATCTCGAATCTCGACATCTCGGCATCTCGAAACCAACGCCCACCACCCAGCGCAAGCCGTCGCTGCGCACACCTCCAATCGCCACACACATCTGACACCCCCCCAAGGCTCTCTGGCAGGCCTTGCCCCCCTCCACGATGGGCGCGCTTCTCTCCTTGCCGCTGATGGCGGTTCCCAGCGTCGGCACGGTTGGTCGCCCTCTCCCTCGCCGGCACAAACAGCTGTCGTCCAAAGACTAACACAGACGCCTTCTGCCAGCTGCTTTCCTTTGGGGCCACCTGCTGCGGCGCCGCAACATGCTCCATGGTCTGCTCGGCCTGCGGAAAGTGCGGCAACAGCGTCGCGACCCGCATCGGATACGCCCTCATCCTCCTCGTCAACTCGATACTGGCCTGGATCATGGAGACGTCGTGGGCCATCGACAAGCTCCAACACCTCATGCTTGACTATGTCAAGATCAACTGCCCCACGGGCCAGTGCTACGGCTGGCTCGCCGTCCACCGCATCAACTTCGCCCTCGGTCTCTTCCACCTCGTCTTCGCCGGCCTCCTCTTCGGCGTCAGCTCATCCAAACAGCCGCGCGCCGCCATCCAGAACGGCTACTGGGGCCCCAAGGTCATCGCCTGGCTGGCCCTGATCGTCATGTCCTTCCTGATCCCCGACACCTTCTTCGTCTTCTGGGGCAAGTACATCTCGCTGGTGTTTGCCATGATGTTCCTCATCCTGGGCCTGATCCTCCTCGTCGATCTGGCCCACAGCTGGGCCGAGTACTGCCTCGAGCAGATCAACGAGACCGAGTCAAAGGCCTGGCGCACCGTTCTTGTCGGCTCGACCCTTGGCATGTATCTGGCATCTCTGGCCATGACCATCATCCAGTACATCTTCTTTGCGCGCTCGGGCTGCTCGTCGAACCAGGCCGTCATCACCATCAACCTGATCCTGTTCTTGCTCGTCTCCTTCATCTCGGTCCACCCCGCCGTGCAGGAGACCAACTCCAAGGCCGGACTGGCCCAGGCCGCCATGGTGGCCGTCTACTGCACCTACCTCACCATGTCGGCCGTGTCGATGAAGCCCGATGACACGGACGACAAGCACTGCAACCCGCTTATCCTCGCCCAGGGCACACGAACCACCTCGGTCGTCATTGGCGCCATTGTCACCATGTTGACGGTTGCGTGGACGACGACGCGAGCGGCAACGCAGACTCTTGGCCTCGGAACCTCGCGCGGCGGTGCCATCAGGCTGCCCGATGACGACGAGCACGGACTCGTGACCACGCAGCCGGGAAGGCGGGAGATGCGGGCCGAGGCTCTGCGCCGGGCCGTCGAGGAGGGCAGTCTCCCCGCGGATGCACTTCTTTCGGACGACGAGGACGACGACAGCACAGGGGGCGGCGGCCGCCACGACGACGAGCGTGCCTCGACGCAGTACAGCTACACCATGTTCCACATCATCTTCTTCCTGGCCACCGCCTGGGTCGCCACCCTGCTCACCATGAACTACGAGGACTCGACCAAGGGCAAGGACGGCGACTTTGCTGCCGTCGGACGCACCGTCTGGGCCTCGTGGGTCAAGATTGCGAGCTCGTGGGTCTGCTATGCGCTTTACGTCTGGACCCTTGTCGCTCCTGTCCTAATGCCCGACCGCTTTGACTCGTAATGAAGGCGCCCCGATCATCATGGTCGCGTCTTTTATACCAACTGTACACCAAGCCAGCATGGCTATTCTTTCGTCTCCTACTCTGTCGTCTCATATCCTTTATCATCTCAACTTCCTCTGAAGAACAAACTGTACATGGACACGGGCAGACCGTGTTATCCGTTGTGTGCCAAGTAAAGGGACGGGTAGCGCAC
>NW_008804720.1:0-5744 GCF_000145635.1 Gaeumannomyces tritici R3-111a-1
CAACATGCCCGCGCCGCATTCTACACCTAAAAAAACACGCGTTTAAGGAATTTGTAATTATTTTAATGCAAAAAGCATTACTTATAGCCACAATAACGTTTTTCGCTTTTTATAAATGCAGGGGGTAAAATAATTGCAGATTGAATGAGCTCCTTTTTTTTGTGGTGGTGGGGAAAAAATTTGCGGTCCAGACTTTTTTGGTCAGGGCGGGGAATATAACATCAACGTACAGTATATACATTTTATCCTGCAGCATGGGGGTTCACCCAACCACCAGTTCGATGCCCCGCCAAGCCACACAACATTCGAGAACCTTTCCACCTGCGTCAATGATTCTTGTCCACAAGCTGGCTTAATTTTGGACCACGCCACTGTCTCTTGTCCAAGAAAGCTGAGCCAAGTACATCACACCTGCATTGAACGTTTCCAAGCACCCCATATTGCCGATGGCGATGGCTTCTTTTCACATCTTCTTCTTAGCGTTTGGCAGCTCGCTTGTGTGCAAGTTGGTGGGATGGTCCCCACGCTTCCAATTCCGGTCGATTCAATCGGACGCCCTCCGCCCAGCATGGATGGGGACTGTTGCCTCCGCCTTGTGCTGGCATTTTCCTGGCTCCACGCTCTCGCGGCCGCCGTCAGAACCTATTGTCGGCGCCCTGACACACGGACCAGATCTAGACCTCGATGGGGCAAACAAACCTTGAGACCGAAACTCAATCATGGGCCTAGTGCACATGTGCGACAGTCTGGCCTTGTCGGACACGGTGAATGTCGTCCGCCGGGAGCCGAACTCAATCAAGCCCGGGCCGAGGGCGCGCAGGACGGGGAACTGCATCCACTGCAGCCAACCATCGGCCTGCCCGCCGGCGTTCAGGTTTGACACTTGAGCCTCCAGCCGGCCAGCCTGTCAGGTCGTGGAGAGCGACGACAGGATGTCGTGCTGGCCACAGGGCATGTATCGTGCGATACGGCACACAATCCCTGCATCGCCACGTCACTCTGTTTTTCACGGCGCCGAATCAACATCTGACCCACCCCCAGCCCTTTCGGGATGCCGTTTTTGTTTGTGTCTTCTGCTTTCCGCGGCCGTCGCGTGCTTTGTCAAAGTCATCGATCGAGCCTGGCGATCGTCGGTTCGACCCCACTCGGTGGCATGGCCTGGGCTCGCCGTCGCGCTATCAGCGTCTCGACGCGCTCTTGCGCGGCTTCACAGCTTCGCACCATCGTGTGGCCAGCCAGGACATGCGATTCCTCTCGTGAAGCGAGCCATTGGGTCGCAAAGTATATGCGCGCCTGTCCCATCGATAGCGCCCAACCAGGCGGGGCTCGCCCAGCCTAACTATAACGGAAGTGGGAGGAGACCAAGAGGAGACCAAGAGGAGACCAAGAGGGGCGGGGGTCCGTCGCGCGCCCCAGGTCTAGCGACGCTGACCCTCGTCCCTCCTCGCTCGGTGTACATGCGATAGTGAGGTGGCCCCCGGCCGGCCGTCGGCGGTGGACACATACGTGACGGCACTCTGGCGTCGCTAGCACTAGCGAGCTGCGCACATGACTGGACCTCGTCGTCTCCCTCATGGCGGTGCGGAGCTTGTGCGCCTGCGGGGGCGACTTGTAGCGTGCAACCTTGAGGCACCGTGGGCCGTGGCCTCGGCCCTGGCACGCCCGGTGATTCGCCGCGCCCGACGTTGCGACGCAGTTGCGCGGGAAAAAGGCTCGACATCGCGCAGCGGTCTGCAGGTTCCTCGCAGCCCCCGCGGCCAACGTGCAGCGGCAGATGCTCAGCAGTTCGCCGCCCTCTGATTGGGCGCCGTCCGCCGTTTTTCGGTCCCTTGGTGTCCATCCCACAGTTGGTGACAAGTTACGGCCATGTTAAAAATCGCTGAGCGCAGGTACACTTTTAACCCCTGGACAGCCCTTTTTTCTGTCCCCCTTTTTTTTTCGTGCGGCCAGGCTGTTGGCCTCTGCCTGATTTTCATCCGTCGCAGCTGCGTCAGGACGCAATCAAGAAACATCATGACAGCGCAACTGTCGCTCTTGCTCGACCTCGACCCGCGACATTCGCCCCCGATGGGCTCGCTCGTGTCCATTGCCGATGCTCTCTGGGCCATTGCCGCCCTTTCGCTTTTGTTCAAAAGGACGATGGGGCGCCAAACGCCGCAATGTCCATGATGCTGTGGTTCACCATCCTGCTCATTGCTGTAACCTTTTGGCTTACATTTTCAAGCCGTTTTAGCCGTCTGTGAGATAGCACGGCGTGTGCGCTTATCAACAGCACCAGTCCCAGAGAGACCAAGCAGCCATGCTCGGAAGATACGCATCAGAGACCAGCTCGGCCGCCCGCGGTCCGACCTCCTTGTCCGGGGTTCTCCGGCTCAAGGAGTCGGCCGGCGGCGTCTACGAGAAGGCCCACCTCTCCCTTTCCGCTGCTGAGGCGCGCTTTGTGGCCCTCGGGAGTGAGACATCGCGCTCTTCCACCCCGGTCACGGATGCATCGACCTACCAGACGCCGTCTTCCGTCAGCTCCTGGGGGACGACCGCAGGGTCGCAGGTCGAGTCGGGAGAATGCAGCTACCCGGGAGAGGACGAAAAGAGGTCTCACGATCGCAAGTGGGACGAGGAGTATGTCTCTGCTTGTGTCTTCCCCTTCAGCCCCGCGCATCTGTTGTTGTCTCCTATCAACCTGCTCCCTATGTCCCTGGCCTGTTGTGGGGAAGGAACTATATAAGCATCCTTGACTAACCATAGTCCCCACCCCGGAGCAGAAGCCTTCCAGTCCGCTCGCGCCGGCCCTCAGAGGAGTCACCCATGTATCCCACCGTCTTCAGGCCGCCTACCGCCAGCCGCAGCAACAACTCGGACAAGGCCAGCACGTGCAGCAAGAGCGGCAGTGCAAAGTCCAGTGAGGTCGCTTCTCCACGGCAAAAATCGGACGTGAGCGACACCGAGTCGTGCATGGCCGACGATGAGGACCGCGAGAACGATGACGACGACGAATACTGCGGAGAAGACGACAGTCTCGACGCAGCAGTCATCGCGGCCGTCGACGGGGATCTCGCCCTGGCCGCCTATCTCATCCCTCTGCTGCACCGCTCCTTCAGCTCGGCGGTGCGCACCAAGGTCGAGGCATGGCAGTGCGGCAGCCCTGGCGGCGGCTCGGCTGGCGGGCGGTCTTCTGACAGCCAGCACGCCGGGTCGTCTGCCAGCGGCGGCAACAGGTCGCCTATCGCGCCGCGCAAGCGCAGGCGGCGGACCAGCTCGGGCGACGGCGAGCGCGCCGGTGACGGAGACGGCGGCGACGACGACGACGAGGGAGGCTCCGGCAAAGCCAATAGCCACCCCGAGACGCTCGACGCGCACGCGCCGCTCCTTGCCTGCCCCTTCCACAAGCTCAACCCAGCAAAGTACGGGATCCAGCACGGCGCCACGTCGAGCAACGTCAAGAGCGACTACTACCGCGCGTGCGCCGGGCCCGGGTTCAAGACCATCCAGAGGCTCAAGTATGGACCACCTCCTTTCAGACAGTTCCCGCTTGTCCTCCTGCCGCCGGTCGTGTTCGTCGGCGGAGTTCGTATGGCCTGCAATCCTAACCTCCTCAATCGTAGGGAGCACCTGAAGCGAAAACACACCGTCGTCCAGTGCGAGCGTTGCTACAAGATCTTCCGCGGCAACAACCGCGAGGCCTCCCAGCAGCTGACGCAGCACTCGCGCAGCAGTGAGAGCTGCCAGATTGGCGATGCGGCGCTGAGGGAGGGCATCAACAATGTACAGTGGGCGTTGTTGGACAAGCAGAACAGGAAAAAGCCCCAGGAGACCCACAAGCTGGAGAAGTGGTTTGAGATTTGGGAGATCCTCTTCCCCAACAACGACAAGCCAAAAACGCCATGTAAGTCCACGACAATGTTTTCTTCCGTGGTTTACCCGTGGCTAGGCCGGAGAATAGCCCAACTAACGCCTCTTCCTGTTTCTCCTTGGCAGGGTATGACGGTCTTTCCATCGCCTCTTCGGGTCAGTCAACACCTGAGAGCGAGCAATTCGCGACCATCTTCGTCAACATCCTCACGCACAAGGTCCGGCAAGGAGACATTGCTCTACAGGCCGACGAGAACACGATGGGCCGGCTGAAGAATGTGGTGGAGCAGACGTTCAGGACCTGGGTCAACACGCGCGACGACCTGCAGCTGACGGACGCGTCGTCAAGCCTGGCCGGCAGCGCCCTGCACTCATCGTCGCGCGTCGGCGGCTCCTCCACACACCTGTCGGGCCCCTCCAACAGCGCCTCGCAGCAGTTGACGGCATCGTCGTACAACAGCGGCGCCCACATCCCCATCGCCCCGGCGTTGCGCCACCCGCAGCAGCAACAGCATGCACAGCAGTCGCAGGCTCAGCAGCAGGCGCCGCAGTACCACACACACGCGCTCGGCATGCAGCCCGGCGGCGGCCCGCAGTACATCGCCATGCCCATGGGCCGCCAGCCGACGCAGTTCTCCGGGGCCATGGGTGGGCCGGCTGGTGGCGCCGCGGCGATGCCACTGGCCAACTTCAACGGCGCCATGCACGCGGCCGGGCCCGAGGACCTGAACAATGGCTGCTTCGTCGTCATGCAGCCCCAATTCTGGGCCCCGACAAACATGCCCGTCCAGTTCGGCCTGCCGTTTGCCACTCCCGGCGCCGCCCACGTGAGCCCTTCCGAGTACTACAACACCGGGACTGAGGACAACTTTGGGCCGAGCGGCGCAGAAACTGATTTCATGTGATTATTCGTATCTTTTCGCATCAAGGGGCGTCATTTTGCTGGTATTTGGGAGGTGTCTGGGCAGTGTTTGGGCGGCTGGTTTGGTTTGCTCCTAGGTTTATGGGAGGCAGTGCCAGGTGCATGTGGTGGGCAGAGAGTCGGCGCACTCATTCGAGGCTTAGGTTCATTTGTTCTTTCTGTTGCATTTTACCGTATCTCTTGAGGGGGTCCACAACGTACAACCCCCGAGTAAATAAATCTCCTGGCATCCTTCCATTCGAGGTTCCGATTTAGTGGGTCTATTCGACGATGTATTGGCGTGGGAGGGAACCACGATCGCACTTATGGGCCTCGTAGGCCTCGCAGGCGTGCGCCTTGCTGCGCCTGCTGCGCCTGCTGCGCCCCGCTCTGCTCCATCCTCCTTCGCCATGCGATAGCAGCTGCCACCAGGATGCCTTCCTGCTCCTAGGCGCGCAGGCAGGTACCTTCCATGGTATAAAAGTCGAGAAGATTGTCGCTCCCGTGGCCCGACTTTATCACATTTCCCACTCTGGCAATCAATTTCTCGTCATCGATCCCAACCATCTAGCACACGACAATCCCCCACGATACCCCAGGGCCATGTCTGACAACGACTCGGATTCCGAGGCGAAAGTGAGGTGCAAAGAGATATACAGTTTTGCGGCCAACAAAGCCGTCCGAGTAACATACGCCGATATACGATCGGTTCTGAATGTATTGGACGTTTGTGGTGGTGGAGGGTCTGCCCAAGTTCTAGGGCCCTCCGCATGGGATTATCTAAGAGGCCGGGGTAAGTGGCAGACACCATCCACAGAAGTACTCCTGTTGACATACCGCGCGCGTGCTTACTGAACCGAGGCTCCTGCTAGACGATGACCTTGACTGGTTCACTGAACTTCCCCCAGACGTTCAAAGCTATGGGCGCCCCAACGTAAGGCACCAAAAAGCAGTCTCGCTAGACATTGACGGTGAGTAGTGGGTATCAAGGAAG
>NW_008804721.1:0-5621 GCF_000145635.1 Gaeumannomyces tritici R3-111a-1
CAATTCGACGTTTTCGGGGCAATTCGACGTTTTTCTGTAACATTTTTCCCCAGCCAAATTAGCTGGAAACCAATGTATCGCCGAAAAAGGTAATAGTTAGCCGAACTCTTATAGGCACGGTGCATAGCCAAAAAACCATCGTAATTTTAACCCCGCCAATTTAAGCCTTGCGCCTTTGGGTTTTCCAGCCAAATTTTACCGAAATGCCCAGGATCCGGTGCGAAAAAAAGCGCGAAAAGGCCCGGGCTAATAAAGCCCGGGTTTTGATAGCCCTGGAAGCTTTCGATTAGGGCGGCTTTAAAACCTTCGCCGCTTGCGCGCGGCAGTACGGGATAAACCTTCGCTTACTGCAAAAGCGCCGGCAAGGAAGCGCCGGCAAAATAAAAAACGGCGGGCACAATAAAAAGCTAACAAAAACCGAAGATTTTGCGTTGCTTGCGTAAGCTAATTGGAGGCAATTAATTGGTAGGTTAATCCAAACGGTTTTGGGTGCGGTTTGTTAACAAATAAACTAACCTTTTTTAGGAAACGCCGTTACCGCAGTTGCCGTTGCCCAAGCCGTCGATTTAATCCTTTGCCGCCGGCTAACCCTTTTTTCGACGAACGCTAAAAAGAAATGGGTTTAAGCCTGGCTTTTGGCTTATAAAAAGCTATTAAAGCGGGTAAAAAAAAAGCCGCAAGCTATCGAAAAGCGCGCGGCACAAAATAGGCTGGTGCTAAAAGAATGGTTCGATTTTTATGCGCGGTGCGTAAAAAAATATTAAATTAAGCCGGAAAATAAATGGAATTCCAACGAAATAAGTGTTAGGGGTTAATCGGTGCAAAGGCGGGTGGTTACCGGGTTACGGGCCGGATGCGGTATTTCCTTTGTTAAACTTCCGTAAATTTTTTACCAAAAGTGCTATCGCCAACAAAAATTGTTCCTTTTTTAACCTCCCTTTCTTTCGTGCCCTTTCGGGCACCCGGGGTCGGTCTTTTAAATCTTTCGCGTTCCAAGCGCTTTCGTGCAATTTAAATTTTACTTTATTTTTTAGCTTCGCCATTATGCTTTGGCCGCAATACCGGTAACTTACCGGCATGTCCCTGGGGGGTTCGTGCCCGGCTAGCTGCCAGCGCCCCTTTTTTCCTTTTTTACCGGGCGGTTTCGCCCGTGCATTTAACGCTTCCCGTTTTTTGCCGGGCGGTTTTGCCCGTGCTTTTAACATATTGCCCTTTCCCGATACGGCTTATTCCAAGCCGTTTGTGCCGCGCGTGCGACCCCGTAAGTAGCCGGTAGCTTACGGTATCCCGCTAAACCGCCTTAATGCCCGGCAACGCTTGGGGAAACCGGCTATAAAATTTTGTAATATTCGGAAAAATGGGTCCGTGCCGGTATATAAAAGGCTTTTTTTCCCGTTCGAAGCTACGAGCCCTTTTTTTTTTTTTTTGTGCACCCAATAATTATTCCAACAATTTTAACGATCGTAACCGTAAATAATCGGTATTTGGCCGCTCCCTTTAAATACTTGGACTTAACCGGTAATTGCAAATGTTATCCTTCGTACCCAATTACGTAAGGAAAGTGGTATTCCTTCGGGTATCCGCTTCGGGTTTTTCGGTCCTAACCGGCCCGCTGGCCCTTCCTGGCGACCCCGAATGCACGCTCGTATTGTGCACCCACGCTGCCAGGTGCAATAGCAACGCCCAATCGTTTTGCCTTTCGCAGCAAAAGCACCGGAAGTAATGCTTTACTGCTTGGTTCGTCCGTTCCGTTTGCCCGTCGGTTTAAAGGTAGTATGCTATCGATAACTTTTTTGCGACCCTTAAGTATTCGGCAAAGGTTATCCAAAACCCGCTTGTAAATAGTTTATCCCGGTTCGATACAATCCTTTCGGGCGTTCCCAGCAGCCTTTAAACGTATGCAAATAAAAGGTTCCCCAATCCTTTATTGGTTAACCTCGTAAACGTTAGGATAAAAAAGCTATATTTGGTAAACCGGTCGACCATTATTAATATTGCGTCGCGCTTTTTGCCGGCTTTATTTACCAACGTTAAAAACTTTCCGATAAAATCCATCGATAGCTTTTGTCCCGGGCGGTTTGGCACGGGCAAAAATGCTAGCAACCCGTAAAGTGCTTGTATTTTCGGCTTCGTTTGCTGGTATATTGTTAAGGGTTAATCGGTGCAAAGGCGGGTAATTACCGGGTTACGGGCCGGATACGGTATTTCCTTTGTTAAACCTCCGTAAATTTCCTACCAAAAATGCTATCGCCAACAAAAATTGTTCTTTTTTTAACCTCCCTTTTTTTCGTGCCCTTTTAAGCACCCGGGGTCGGTTTTTTAAATTTTTCGCGTTCCAAGCGCTTTCGTGCAATTTAAGCTTTACCCTATTTTTTAATTTCGTTATTATGCTTTAACCGCAATACCGGTAACTTGCCGGCATATTCCCAAAAAGTCCGTGCCCGGCTAGCTGCTAGCGCCCCTTTTTTTTTTTTACCGGGCGGTTTCGCCCGTACATTTAACGCTTTCCGCTTTTTGCCGGGCGGTTTCGCCCGTACTTTTAATATATTGCCCTTTCCCGATACGGTTTATTTTAAGCCGTTTATACCGCGCGTGCGACCCCGTAAGTAGCCGGTAATTTACGGTATCCCGCTAAACCGCCCCGATATTTAGCAACGCCTAAAAAAACCGGCTATAAAACTTTGTAGCATTCGGAAAAATGGGTCCGTACCGGCATATAAAAGGCTTTTTTTCCCGTTTAAAGCTATAAACCTTTTTTTTTCTTTTTTATGCACCCAATAACCATTTCAACAATTTTAACAATTGTAACCGTAAGTAATTAATATTTAACCGTTCTTTTTGGACATTTAAACCTAACCGGTAGCTGCAAATGTTATCCTTCGTACCCAATTACGTAAAAAAAGTGGTATTCCTTTAAATATCCGCTTCGGGTTTTTTAGTCCCAACCGGCCCGCTAGCCTTTCTTAGCGACCCCCCGGTATTTTCCCCAATTATCGTAATTTAATCGAATTCGAATTCGGTTTTGCCGGAACTTTTAATTTTTTAAATCCTTAACGATCGCTTTGCCGGTAACCTTCCGGTAAGCCTTTTAAATGTTGCGGGTTTATCGGGCCCTTTTGCGCTTGCAGCCTTTTAAAACTCCCGCAAACGTTTTGCCGGTAACCCCCCGGCGGGCTTTAACCGCCGCGGTAAAAAAACTTTCGCCGAAAAAAAACGTAAAGCGCGCGACGAACGCCGCCGCAACGTTTTCAATTTTAATGGATTTGCCCCCGAAACGGACATTGCTTTTTTTTTGCTTTATATAAGTATTCGCAATGCGTTTCCGTTGCAAAAAATTATTAATTTCCAATAAAGCGATAATTAAAACCTTATTTATTTGCCCTTTTTTAAAAATAATTATACAAAGCGTACGGTATTTTATAGCCGCTATTTTGGTCGTTAAGCATATTAAAATTATACCGTCGACCCCCGTATACCGATATATTTCGATAATTGTACGAAATCCTTTAAATGTATTTATTACAAAAACGTAATCGGTAACAAAGCTTGCGTTAAATTCCCCGAATGGTTTTGGGAAATAGCCCAAAACCTTTACAAAATTTTAAATACCGTTTACAAGCAATTGCTTAAAACAATACCGGAACTTTTCGAAAAGCTTATTAAAGCCCAATTTCGCGCCCGTAAGGCTATTTAAAAAGCCAAATCCTTCCATACCATATCGGCCAAATAATTTGCGCGCTATAAACGTTAAACCGTTATTTAAAAGCGCATTTAGCGCAAAATTGCTAGCGTTGCAATATTAAAAATTATTTAAAATATTTCCCAACAATTTTACGCTATCGCCGTTTAAACGAAAAGGCAAGCTTAAGCTTTGGCTGGCATCGGTAACTCTTTTAACGAAATAAAAGCGTCCTTTAAGCGTTTCGAAAAAGGTATGGTTGCTTTTTTTGGTAGCATTGCCGCTAACCTTGCTACGATTGCGGCGCATTCAAATACTTAAGCTTACAACCGCGCGGCTCCCCGTAAAGGTGCGGCGTCCGTATTAACGCCGGGAAATGCCGCTTTCGGCGCTAACAACTTTGGCGGCAACGATTGTAACGCTAGCAAAAAAAACGTAATTTCCGGAAATTTTGGTTTCCTTAAATACGGCATTTAATCGATTTTTTTTACATATTTTTTTAATTAATTACTGGTATCCCTTTTTCGAAAAGTAATTAATTTTAAAATTTTTTCGTTAATTTATTACAATTAAAACCACAATTTCCTTTCGTTATGCTGCTTTTGCAGCATTGCAAAATCCCGGTATCCATATTTACCAATTAAGCTTTAATGCCCCAATAAATAATTTTAAAATGCTTTTTTTTTGCCCCCCCAATGGGTTTAAATACCGCCGATATGCATTTGCCGTTACCCAAACGCTTAGGCCCGTCCGCTATACCATCCGGAAATTTTCCCATTTCCTTTTCGGGCAAGCAATGGTATTTTTTATTACGACGTACGTTTAAAATGCGGTAATTGCTTTGGCGTATTGCGCTAAGCATGCTTTTTACGAGCTTTTCGAAATATGCTATACCTTGCATGTTTTTCGAAATTTAAATATATCGTACCATTAATTTAAAGCGTTCCCCGTATTATACCGTTCCCACTTAACTTTTTATTTATAAGGCACGATATTTTACGGCTATTACAAACCGCTTACGGGTTTTTTTACGTTTTTTTCCGGTGGCCAACCGGTTTAGCACGTTAAAACATTCCTTTGGGTTATTCCTTTAGCCTTTATTATTTTTTTCTTATAATACCTTCGTCCTTTCCGGGTATTTACCCGCTAAGGTTCGGTATTTTCCTTATTTTATAAATTCGCTTCCAATAGGCTTGCTTTATACGCTTAAACAATCTTTTTCGTAATATCCTTTTTTAGGATTTACAAATTTTTTAATTTGTCGTAACCTATTTATTTAACCAAGTATTTTCGTTTTCGCAAAAGCCCTTTATATCCCAGCAAAGCCTTTACTTTAAAGCAATCCTTTTCCTTTTTTTCGATTTTTGGTTCCTTATTTTTTAGTTTTTTGCCGGGCTTTTTTTTAAACGCCCGCAATAAATTTGCCGGGAATACGTTATATATCCGGTAATTTACCAAAAGCTTTAACCGAAACGCCAAACCGGCTAACCCAACCATTTTTAAAACTTAAAAAGGTCCTAACCATTTGTTCGATAACTTTTTTAACGGCCTTTTTATTTTAATGTTCGCCGTATTTAATAGCACCTAATCGCTTACCCCAAAAGGTACCGGGGTTTTGCCTTTATTATAATACTTTTTGTACATATTATTCGCTTTTTTTAGCAATTTTTTGGCTTGCTTTTTAATTGCTTCCAAAGCCCCCGCCCTAACTTTAACCGTTGCCGAAAGTTTTTTTTTTAATTACCCAAAGGTTATAAAGCTTTTGTAGGTAAAACCTTATTAACAAAAACGCCCGGGGTTTCTTTGCGACCCCAAATGCACGCTCGTATTATGCATTTACGCTATTAAATGCAATAGCAACGCCTAATCGTTTTGCTTTTTCGCAGCAAAAGTACCCGGAAGTATTGCTTTATTGCCTGGTTGTTCGTTCCGTTTACCCGTC
>NW_008804722.1:0-5610 GCF_000145635.1 Gaeumannomyces tritici R3-111a-1
TTGCGGTTCTGAACGCCCTGAAACAGCGGCCAAAGGCCGTATGTAAGGGTCGGGGACCACCCCCGATTTGAACCACGTCCTGGCTGCGTCTGGCCGCAGCCCTTTGTATACCGCGTTTACCCGTTTCGTAAGGGCGGTTATTGTTTGGGCCTTTTTGGTTCTTAGCGCTGTGTTTGCAGCGGGGGTGATGCCTTGTTGCTCTGTCACTTTTAAGCCCACCCCAAGCCAGGTGACTTGGGTACTGGCGACAACCCGGCCGGTTGGGAGGTGAAGGTTCCTGATTGCTATCGGGATTGCTTTCCTGGCGGAGCTTTTGCCGCCGGGTGGGGTATAAAGCAGCTCCGTCTTCCCTGGGTCCAGTCGTAGCCCTGCCCTCCGTAGGTTTTCGTCTAGCAGCCACGCTCGCATTGTGGCCTTCCTGGCTGCTATTTCCGGGTCGCGGTCGGTGCTGTACTGGGCGATATCGTCCATGTAGGTGTACGTGGCCCCGTGGTTGTGAAGAAAGGGTGCTTTGACCAGGGTGGCCAGTACCATCGTGAGGAGTACTGGGGACCATGGTGACCCTTGTGGCAGTCCGTCGCTCGCCCGGAATATTTTGTCGTGCCATTTGAAGCGGTACCTTCTGTCGGTCACGAACGATTGTGCCAGTGCGACGGTTTCCGGGCGCCAGCCTTGTGCTGATAGTGCTACCCCGAGAGTCGCGCGGCTAACTGACGGAAAGGCTGATTTTATGTCGAAGGTTGTGAGGAATCCGTGCATTCCTTTGCGCCTTGCCCTATCCGCGTCGAAAACGAGGCATGCCACCAGGTCCTGTGCCGATCTGAGGGGGAGTGCCCCCGCTATGTCCCTGCCTACCGCGTCGCCGAGGACTGCCGCTACTGCCATCCTCCTTTGCATTAGCCTCTCGAGGCCTTTGCCCAGTACTGATAGTAGTGTGATTGGCCTCCAGCCGCTGGTGGTTTTGTGGTCCCTCCCGGCCTTGGACAGGGTGATCACCGTGGCCCGTTTCCAGGCCTGCGGGAGGTGCCCCAATCTAATCGCCCCGCGGCATATCGCTGTCAGGTGGCCCTGTAGGTTTGCGCCCCACAGCCCTTTAAGGTTGCTGACTGTAATCCAGTCTGGGCCCAGGCTTGTTAAGGTCCTAATAAGGAAGGATTGTCGGACTTCCTCGGGCGTCGGGGCCTCGCATACTTTTTCCGCTAGTAGGTCTGGGACCTTTTTGGTGTCCCATCCTCTAACCTTTGGGGAGGCTTCCGTGGGTTCCGGAAAGGCGGCCCTGGCGAGTTCCTCCGCTATGGCTCCCTAGTTTGTCACCCTCCGGCCTGCCACTCGTAGTTCGGAGGGCCTGTCGTCCGGAGTGGTGTTCTTCCACTTGTAAAACTGTCCTAATTCGTTCGGGCCTGCTTTGGCTAAGGCGGTTTGGTAGTGTTCGCGCCTGGTTTTCCGGCATTGCCTTTTAAACTCCTCGGGGCCCTTCTTCCTGGCTTCTTTCAGTTCGGGGTTCCACCATTTGGCCCTAGGTCGTGCTGTCCTCCGGTATCCTAGGGCTTGTACCGCGCCTGTGATGACGTTGTGCACGTGCCAGGTCTGTTGGTCCAGTTGGCTTGTGGTTGTGGCCACGTCCGGGGTAGGCCCCAGTTCTGTATTCACTGTCCTGCCCGCTTCTTTTTCCTCCTCCCAGGGGAGGTACGGCGTTGGCGGGGTCCTTAGTGGCTGTGGGCCGCGTATTGTCACCTTTAGGGTCTTGTGGTCCGACACCCAGTACCCAGTTCTTGCGGTTGCTTCCGGGGGGCCAAACGCGAGGTCCAGCGTATTGCCCTTTTGGTGTGTGGGTTTCTTCCCCGGGTTGAGGAGGTGTAGGCCTAGTTTTGTTGTTAGGTCTGCCACTGTTTGTCCTCTTTTTGACCAACAGGGTTTCCTGTTCCAATCTGGGTGTCGGGCGTTAAAGTCCCCGACCAGGATTCTTTTCTTTTTTAGGTCGAGTGCCTCACACCAGGCCTGGGCCTTCCGTTCTTTGCCGCGTCTCGGATGCCAGTATGATGTCGATACCGATAGCCCTGCAGCCCGTACCGATACCGAGTGGTATTCGGGTCTGCCTTCTGTGTTCCATCCCGTAATGTGTTTCCCCACGTACACTGCTGCCCTGCATTTCGGGCCCTTTTTCGCCACGACTGTCCAACCGGGGTGTTTGCGTGGTTTGTTGTTTAGCAGTGCTGGCTCGTTCACGCAAACGAAATCCGCCTTTTTCTCCCTTGCATACTCTAGCAGCCCGTCTACGGCCGCTAGCCCTCTCCCTACGTTGCCGAATATAACTTTACAGGTCATTCGGTTCTTGTGTGGGGGCTGGTGTGGTACCTGTAATGGCTCTTAGGTACGTGGTAAAGTCTTGTCCTTGGGGTAGGGCTAGCGGTGCCTTCTTTAGCTGTTCCCATGTCATACCGTTTTTAATCGAGTCGAGGGCGACAAACAGGCTTTCGGACTCGGCGTTCGGAGCGGCTTCGTCTACTGGGGGCGGGTCTCTTTTCTGTATCGAGCTGGTTGTTTCGTACCACCTTCCCCCGCGAGCCGGCCACAACATGGCTTCTCTAATTGCATTCTTTTCTGTGCCCTTTTAGTTCGCAGGACCGGACGACGGCCTCCTGCAGCTGAGCTACCTGTTCCACGGTGGGGTTCCAGGTTGTCGGGTCCTCGAGCTCTTCCACGCCTGCCTCGCGGCTTACTTCGTTATGAAAGTTTCTAACCGCGACCGATGCCCGTCTTTCGGTGCGCAGGAGGTGTTCCAGCCTGCAGATTAGCTCTAAGGCCTTGCTGCTTCTTTTCCAGCTAAGTTCCAGGATTTGGGCCGTTAGCCTCGTCCCCCAGCGGCCGTCCCAATCCGGGGTCTCTTTCGTTGGGGTTTCCTTGCCGTGCCGGATTGCCTCCCGGAACGTAGCCCAATCTTGGCCCGCGTGGGCCTTGGCGGCTCTAAGAACTTTGGTCTTGTCTTCGCCTCGCGCGGCCGCTTGTGCGGCCACTATTTCCGCGAGGTTTATAGTTTCCCAGATTTGTTTTACGAACGGGTCCCGGTTCTCTGGGGTGGTATTCGGGGCCGCCTTCTGGCTGGCTGCCTCCTTAGGGGTGGGTTTGGTTGGGAAGAGCTTGCGGGCCACCTCCTTGGCCTTCTCTTCTGCCATTAAGAACTTATATCCGGGTTTCGCAGGGCTGGGGGCCGTGCTCGAATCGCTTGACGAATCGCTCGGAATCTCGATTGTGACCTTCTTCCCCTTAAGTATTGGGGACGTTGGTTTCTGGAGGGGGATTTTTCTGGTGGTTGTTTTCCTGGAGCAGGTCGGTGACGTCGCCGGCTCTTGGGCCGGGGGTGGGGTCTTTCTTCCTTCGGCTTCCGGTTCTCCGTGGGCCGTCTTGCTTTCTTTTGCGGGTGCAGGAGGGAGTGTTATAAGTGGTTCGTCTACGTCCATTTGGTCTGGCTTTGGCACCGTAATGCTCCTCGCCTTCCTGTATTCTACCTTTCCGAGGGTGCGGAATCCTTGTCTTTGTCTGGCAGACAGTTTAACCACCTGGTTGTTAACCACCTTGGGCCAACATGGGCACCCTAGGTGTCCTGGCTTATATGGCCCTAGGCACCCTGGGCATTGCGGTGGGTTGGGGTGCGTGCACCCGGTCTGTCCTACTACCGCTCCGCACTCCGCGCATCTTTTTGCGCCGGCGCATTTTTCTTCATTGTGTGGGCCGAAGCACCGCCAACACATCTCGACGTGCACCTTCCTCTGAATTAATCGGGCCGGGTCGGATCCGAGTATGCGGAAGGGCTTGCACTCTTTGCCCACGATTACCGTGAAGTTTCCGGGCCGTCGTCCGGCCACGGCCTTAGCTTCTTGTCCGGTATGTCTAGACGCCTCTCTAGCGACCACTTCGGAGGTTACCGGAGCCTGTACGCCGGTGCCGTCCATGTACTTTTCTGGCACACCCCGGACGGAGTATGCCACTGTCTTTTCTTCGGGCTCTGCCACGTGCCCTTGCTTCTTTGCAGCCGTAACGAGGGTCGCCCTTGCTGCTGCGGTTTTCATGGTAACAGCCCAACCTGAGCCGACCTTATGTGCCTGTGTGATGAGGCCTTTGGGGACCCCCCATGTTGCGCCCTCCATTAGGGCCATCAGGGTCTCCGCCTGCACGTTGCGGAGCTCGTGTTCACGGGCCAGGCGGAGGAACACCCGTCTGGATGGCTTGTCGGCCATATGTTTGGCTGGGGATTCCGGTCCCTTGGTTGCGGCCCTATTGGCCGCCTTCTTTGTTTATGACTGGACCTCCGTCCAGTCCTGGTAATTGGCGGGCTTAGCCGCGTCAGCGTAGCTGACTGGTCCTTTCGGGGCCCTTTGGGCTCCGGTCGTCTGCACCGGCGTTGGTGCCCGAGGGGTTGGGGGAGGGGAAGGTTCCCCTCCCGGCTGGTTGTTATGTTCCGATATTATGCTTCCAAGGAGCACCTGGTGGAGTTTTTGCCAGAGGGCCGCACCGGCCTTCTTCTGGGCAGGAGTTTGGAGGGGGATGAGGGCTTCTGTAGCGGCTTTCAGGACCGCCTCCACTGTCTCGTACCGCGCGGCGGCATCTTCGACTTGTTTTTTGTGCAGTTTTTCAAGCTGCTCAGCTATGGTGGTTGGGGTGTACATTTTGTGGGGCGCGCGGGCCTGTAAAGGGCGCGCCGATTGTAGGGGATATGGGAAGAGTTCGTGACTGTCCTTTTGGTGTTTTGTCGTGCTACAGATTAACCAGATCTGATAGGTTTACGCCCAAATCTTCTGCCCCGCCGGCCTCCTATTGGCTGCCGTCAGGAGAAAAAGATTTTTTCGGGAGAAGGTGGACGGAGGCGTTGGAAGGGCGCCCCACAGACAGATAAGACTATCAGCACGTGCATCTGGCTGGCTGGGAGCAACCGTGATTTCGATTTTTTTTTCGGTCTTTCCGACCGTCCTTCCATTTCAGCAGAGTCCAATCCGTCATGGCAGATCGACCCCGGTCAGAGATCGTTCGAGATAATCCTATTGGAAACGGCCTTGCTACCTTCTACGCATTATTCGCATCGATCTGCGACGAGAAGCAGGTGCCGCGCACTCCTGACGCGTTGGGTCAACTTGACCAAGAAGGCAGGGAAGACCGCCCGGCTTCGCTTTAGTATGCCCTTCTAACCATGACGCAGATTTCCAAACCATTGTCATCGCCCTCCTCTCGGCGCTACAGATCCTTCCCGCCTCTCGTTTGCTTCGCTCCGGCGGCACAGGCAAAAATGTCCTCGCTGACATTGCAAGACTCAACTTGGCCGTTGCTTCCGACGACTTCGACCTCGACCGTATCAAGCCCCTGCTGCGTGCGGCCCTCGCCGGTGATCCAAACGATGCCCTGATCTGGGATCAAGTCTACCGCGCCGTCGCCGAGTCCACCCCGCCTCCCCGCCTAGTGCCATCTTCCTTCCAGCAAACCCCATGGCTACACAACACGGGCAGTTTCGCCAACTCCTCGGAATACCGCCAAGATGTGGACAGGGTCCTTAGGTTGGAGCTTGGTCCTCTCTATGTTGGGCTTCCTGGCTTCCGCGAAGTTTTTTGGGCGCGTGGCAGG
>NW_008804723.1:0-5490 GCF_000145635.1 Gaeumannomyces tritici R3-111a-1
TTTTTTTTCTTTTTTCTTTTCTTTTTGCCCTCCGTTGGGTATTCGTTTCGACGCAGGGTAACAGGACCGCTCAGGTAGTGCGCCGAGCTTCACGTTTGTCGGATCCTTTCGCTTTAGACATTTATACCGGGATGGATCGATCGAGAGCACGTTAATGTCGGCCGTGGTTGCGGTCGTGGGCAGTCAGTCGTTGGCAGTGGTGAGGGATTTGCGGTGCACCCTTGTGTGGCAGAAATTTTTAGCATCCTTGGGGATGGCTGTTGTGCGTGCCAGCCACAGTACCCCAGTGGGGTGCGATTTGGGTCACGTTGATTGGAGCCGTATAGTTTCGACGCTTCACTTTCCCGCAGTCTTCCATATTTTTCTTTCCAATTTCACACCTTTCTTTTTTCTTCCCTTTTTTTTTTCTTCTTTTTCTTTCTTTTTGTTCTATCTCTGTCCTTCGTGTCAGAGATACAGCTTAGATATACTGTGTAGTCGTCACGTGATTAATCCCTTCCGCCGGCTCCGATGGTGCAAAGTCGACAATGGGGTTTTGGTGAGTGACGACCTGGCAGGCCAAGCGATGACTTCATCATGGGCAAATCGGATGGCTGCTTCGTTCGCCCTCAGCTCCATGCGTGACGTGTAGGCTAGCGGCAGAATTAGGGAGACCGCCCACTACCACGTGACTCCGCTCCTACTTTTGGGTCACTCTCTGCTTGGCAGTTCGAGCTGATGCGGCGACCCGTTCGCGACAAAAAGGGTTGGCCTGCCAGAGAAAAGGCTGCCGGATTCTGCTCGACAAGGCTGCACGCGCCAAATTGGTTCTCCAGGACTCGAGAATTGCAGGGCTCGAACATTGAAGATCACATGGTGCCTGTCTGGAACCGTCGTCTATGCAGACAGCTTCCGTCCCTGTCAAGACTCAGCACGAGATTCGCAAATATTAGCTCCATTGTCCAACCCCATTCCTGTCCTACCTCGCCCCGTGCTCCCTCCCTCGGCCGGCCGTGCATCCGCAGCCTCTTCTCTTCCCGCCTTCCCGTCGTCGCGCTAGCCCTGCGCAGCAGAAACTGCCCGGTGCGCTTCACGTCTGGCGCAGCCGCGACCGCATCGTCCCGCCACTCCGAATCCTTGTCCAGCTCGCTCACCATGAACGGCACCGCCCTCTCGCAGCGCACCAAGAGGAAACCGAGCGGCGCCATCGACGACAGGCCCCCGAAGCACCAGCGCTCCGTCAACGGCAAGCAGTCGGCCGGCGACAACACGCCCGAGGAGGACGACTTCGAGGACGGCGCCGACGATGACCTGCCGCTGTCCCTCCTGCCCGCCGTCGGGCCCGACACGGCCGAGTGGCAGGAGACGATCCAGACGGTCGTCCGCAACGTCGTCTCGATCCGCTTCTGCATGACGTGCTCCTTTGACACAGACGCCGCCCTGACGAGCGAGGCCACAGGCTTTGTAGTCGACGCCGAGAGGGGCTACATCCTGACCAACCGCCACGTCGTCGGCTCCGGCCCCTTCTGGGGCTACGTCATCTTTGACAACCACGAGGAGGTCGACGCATATCCCGTATACCGCGACCCGGTGCACGACTTCGGAATTCTAAAGTTCGACCCCAAAGCCATCAAGTACATGCCCGTGGCGGCGCTGCCGCTACGTCCAGACCTGGCCAAAGGTACAGAACCATAACTGTGATACAACTCGTGCTAGTACATGAAGCGCTAACCGTTGCGAATCTCCAGTGGGTATCGAGATCCGTGTTGTCGGCAACGACGCGGGAGAGAAGCTCAGCATCCTGTCGGGCGTCATCAGCCGTCTGGACCGCAACGCACCCGAGTACGGCGAAGGCTATAGCGACTTCAACACGTGCTACTACCAGGCCAGCGCCGCGGCTAGCGGTGGCAGCTCGGGTAGTCCTGTGGTCAACATCGACGGCTACGCTGTGGCGCTGCAGGCCGGAGGCAGGGCCGACGGTGCCTCAACCGACTACTTCCTGCCCCTGGACCGGCCGCTGCGGGCGCTCAAGTGCCTGCAGGAGGGCAACCCGATAACACGCGGCGACATTCAGTGCCAGTTCCTGCTCAAGCCGTTCGACGAGTGCCGCAGGCTAGGCCTGGCGCCCGAGTGGGAGGCGAAGATGCGCGAGGCGTTTCCCAAGGAGACCAATATGCTCGTCGCCGAGATCGTGCTGCCCGAAGGGCCGTCGCACAAGAATGTCGAGGAGGGCGACGTGTTGATCAAGGTAAACGGCGAGCTCATCACTCAGTTTATCCGTCTGGACGATATCCTTGACTCGAGCGTGGGCCAGCCAGTGCGGCTGCTGTTGCAGCGCGGCGGCGAGGATGTCGAGGTGGAGATCTCGGTGGGCGACCTGCACAAGATCACGCCTGACCGGTTCGTGTCGGTGGCGGGCGGCAGCTTCCATAGCCTGTCGTACCAGCAGGCACGACTGTACGGAGTGGCGTGCAAGGGCGTGTACGTGTGCGAGGCCACGGGCTCGTTCCGGTTCGACAGTAGCGACAACGGCTGGATCGTGCAGACGGTGGACCAGAAGAAGGTGCCGGACCTTGAGACCTTCATCCAAGTCGTCAAAGCAATCCCAGACAAGGCGCGAATCGTGGTGACGTACAAGCACCTGCGTGATCTACACACGCTCAACACGTCCATCATCTACGTCGACCGCCACTGGTCGTCCAAGATGAAGCTGGCGGTGCGCAACGACACCACGGGCCTGTGGGACTTTTCCGACATCGCCGACCCTCTGCCCGCGGTGCCGCCGGTGCCGCGCAAGGCCAGCTTCATCCAACTCGAGCACACGTCGCACCCGGCCGTGGCCGAGCTGGTGCGCAGTTTTGTGCACGTCACCTGCACCATGCCCATGAAGCTTGACGGCTTCCCCAAGAACCGCAAGTGGGGCATGGGGCTCGTAGTCGACGCCGCCAAGGGCCTGGTGGTCATCTCGCGCGCCATCGTGCCCTACGACCTGTGCGACATCTCCATCACCATCGGCGAGTCCATCGTGGTTGAGGGCAAGGTCGTCTTCCTGCACCCGCTGCAGAACTACGCCGTCATCCAGTATGACCCGGCCCTGGTTGATGCCCCCGTTCAGAGCGCCCGCTTGAGCGCCGAGGAGATCACGCAGGGCGCGTCGACCTACTTCATCGGATATAACCGCATCGGCCGCGTCGTGCACGCCGCGACCACCGTGACCGAGATCTTTGCCGTCGCCATCCCTGCTAACTCGGGCGCGCCGCGCTACAGGGCCGTGAACGTCGACGCTATCACAGTCGACACCAACCTCAGCGGTCAGTGCGGCAGCGGCGTGCTGGTTGCGCCCGATGGTACGGTGCAGGCGCTGTGGCTGACGTATCTCGGCGAGAGATCGCCGTCGACGCACCGTGACGAGGAGTACCACCTCGGCCTGGCCACGCCGACGCTGCTCCCCGTGGTCAAGCAGATCCAGGCCGGCGTCGTGCCCAAGCTGCGCATGCTCTCTGTCGAGTTCCGGTCCATCCAAATGTCCCAGGCGCGCATCATGGGCGTCTCCGAGGACTGGATCCAGAAGGTCTCGGTCGCCAACACGGCGCACCACCAACTGTTCATGGTCACCAAGCGCACCTTTGAGCGCGACCAGGATCCCTCGGATGGAGCCACGTCGCTGCTCGAGGGCGACATTCTGCTGACGCTCAACACGAAGCTCATCACGCGCATCTCGGAGCTCGACATCATGTACTCTAACGACTTCCTCGACGCCGTCATCGTGCGCGAGTGCCGCGAGGTGCAGCTGCGCGTTCCCACCGTCGCCGCCGACGACGTCGAGACGGACCACGCCGTGTCCTTCTGTGGTGCCATCTTCCACCGCCCCCACCACGCCGTCAGGCAGCAGATCAGCAAGCTCTTCAGCGAAGTCTACGTTTCGGCCAGGACCCGGGGCTCGCCCTCGTACCAGTACGGCCTGGCCCCCACAAACTTCATCACACACGTCAACGGACAGTCGACCCCCGACCTCAAGAGCTTCCTTGCTGCCGTGACGGCCATCCCCGACAACACATGTGAGTATTGATCTAGTGCGCACTCGCTATATTTCTGATGACTGACCCATTATGACGGCGCAGACTTCCGCCTCAAGGCCGTCACTTTTGACAGCGTCCCGTGGGTGGTGACCATGAAGAAGAACGAGCACTACTTCCCTACGGTCGAGTGGATCAAGGACAGCTCCGAGGAGTGCGGGTGGCGGCGGATGACGTACGAGGGCGGCAAGCCTGTCGAGGGCGAACCGTTGGACGGCGTCGTGGCCGTGGAAGAAGAAGGCGGCGCAGGTGCTGCCGATGAGGACGTCCCGATGACGGCCCCCGCAGAGAAGAATTAGGCTACGGCACTCATATCCGCCGTGATGGGTGGAAAGCAGGATAGAAGAATGGAGAGGCGCGACTGACGGTATATGCTCGTTGACATGCCGTTGTCTTCTCCCGCGATGCCACCGCTTGCAGCCAAGACGGACGAGCAGCAGCCATGCCTCACTATTTATTCGCTTCTCACTTTGCCTTATACTGGGCTCCTATCTCCGGCGGGCAGACACCACTCGACACGGTTGTCTCTCGTTCATGTACGTTTTTGCAACTTTGTTATAATCTACCAGGCTGCCTAGGCGTCTATATGGAACCAGGTAAAAAGCCGATCTGAAAAAAAAAAGCGATAGAGTCATGTAATATCTACGATCACCAGGGCATTCGTTCTCTACATTCTTGACCTTACCTCGCCCTGCTTTGTATGGCTTACACTGGTCTCTCAGCCCAGGACTATCATGGACCGGGTCGTGGGACGCTCCGGGCGCTCCCCGGGGCTCGGGGCGATGACGACTCCCCGTGCACGGCCAAGCCTGATGGACCGCCACGCCCTGGAGACGGGCGTGGGGACGGCTCCACGCCAGCGACGGCGCGACCGGACCCAAAGGCTCTCGCGGGACCCAATGCGACTTGGGCTAGGGAACCGGACGATGTTGTGGACACTTACTAGGCGGCTGGTGCCGCTACCGGTGGTGAGGACGCTGGCGGCAGAGGATTCTCCCCCCTCCTGTTGTTGCTCTTGCCGGCCCGGCACCGACAGAAGCCTCTGGCGCGGCGGCGACGACGACGACGTCCGGCGCGCGCCGCGAAGCCGAGCCAGGTTCTCCAGCGACGGCGCGAGCAGCAGGCGGCGCCACGGCCCGGACGGCGGGACCCGGTCGGCGCCGAACACGGCCTCCCAGCGCACGCGCTGCATCACCAGCCACGCCGCCTCGCGCGGCTCCGTCGCCGTCACGTCGAGCTCCATGGTCGCGCACCCGCCGGCGGGCAGCCGCCCGTCTCCCTGCCAGCGGCGGCGGCTGCTGCTGCTGCCACCACCACCATCATCACCGTCGCTGCCGCCGTCCAGCTCGTCGAGCAGCCGCCCTAGCTCCCCGGCGTCCACGACTAGCGGCCCGCGGTGGTGCCGGCCCGAGGGCAGCACCCCCGCGGCCCGCGC
>NW_008804724.1:0-2706 GCF_000145635.1 Gaeumannomyces tritici R3-111a-1
GGGGCCAGTAGCCGGGGCTGGTGTTTTCTTGGTGCCACGCTGGCTCATCGGGCGAGGTCGGGCCTTGTCGTGTGCGCCTCTGCGCGGGCGGCGCGCCGGGCCGTCGAGCGGACTCTATCTTCACCGCGCTCGATGGAAAACTCGTCGGGGGGGCATCTATCGATTGTTTGTGTTGCGTAGGGGTCGGGGAGGCGTTGTGGTGACGGTGTTGAGGGCGGCAGATTGAAGAGTTTTTTCGTTTGTGGGCGCCTGTTAGGGGTACAGGCGGAAGCCCCGCGCAAATCTTAACAGCATGGTCCGTGCACACATGCTAGAAAGTTTGTGGAAGGGAGAGAGTTGAGAGTTGGGAGGGGGAATGGAATGGAATCGGATTAACGTCCGTGCCTCGGGTGCCGTCACGTGTTTACGCACGTGCCGGTCCCGGCGAGCAGCCGCCATGGCGACTCTCAGACGCGCCCGCGACGGCGGCTGGGCGATTCTATGTGGCCGCGTTGCGCCGGCTCGAGGTGGCTAGTTACAGGGAAAGTTATAACCTCAGGGCAACTGTAAAACCCTGTTCCTGGCCTCCTTTCTTTCTTTCTCGGGGCCTTTGTGCCCCCTTATTCCAGTCTCCCGACCTCCGCAATCGGGAGTTCCTCCTCGGCTTCCGAGTCCTCCGGGCCTTCCACCCGGGACACCTGTCCCTTGCCCTCAACGCCGTCTTTGCTAATGTGCATGGCCTGTTCGACCCCCATGCTTTTGAGGGTCTTTTCGATCCTTATCCGGATCATCGCGTTTTTCCCCTTCTCCACCACTTGGCCTCCTCCGTGTTGTTTTGTGCCAGGCGTGGTTCTCTCCTCCAGGGGGCGGGCGTTCTTCTTAGCTCGCAGGTATCGGTGTTGCCTACTTCTTTGACGGCTCCGCAGATGCAGAACCAGCTTGGCGCCGGTGGGTGATTGAACCTTGTGTGGTAGGATTCAAAATTACCGTGTCCTGAACCTTCTGCTAGCAGTGTGTGCAGCTGGCCTCTGCCTTCTACCTGGGTTGGGTCGTGTGGCCCTTGCAGGTCTCTTTCCCAGGCATACCTGGGGTCCCACTGCACGTGGGTGAATGATGCGGGCCTATTGGCCTCCCACCACGGCACCGGGTTGGCTTGTTCTAGGCACGGGCCCGGGTCCCCTTTGCGGCGTGGGGTTTTTTTTTGTTGACCGGTGAACAGCCCAAAGAGGAGTGCCGTTGCTGGAGCTCCTGGGCTGATCGGATCTGACCTCCGGAACCTCTCCTGCGCCGTGCTGGTGTACAGTCTTGACAGCCGGGATGGGGTTTCCATCGAGTGTCTCAGCCTGTAGGTAATGGGGTGGTTGGTCGGGAGTGTGTGCAGCCTCTTGGACGCTCTGGCGAGCTCCCTGCCCCAAACCTCCTGCGGGGAGAACCCGACGGTCCAGTAGCGTAGCGCTGTGGGTGATGTCCTCCATGCCGGCGTGAGTGCCTTGAGGGCTAGTAGCGTAGCTCTTTCTAGGGATTTCAGCTCCGCCTTTGCCTTTTTGCTCTGGAGGCCTTGGAACAGGGGCCAGAGCCCGTATGTCAGGGTAGGTACCACTCCAGACTTGAACCACGACCTGGCGGCGTCTGGGCGAAGGCCTCTACCGACAGCGTTAATCCTGCGGGTAAGCGCTACCAGGGTTTGCGCCTTTGCTATCCTTGTGGCCACGTTTGCCGGGAAGCTGATCCCTCCTGTGGCCGTGCTTTTAAGGGTGACCCCGAGCCAGGTGATTTGTGTGCTAGCTGCTACCCTGCCCGTGGGGAGGTAGAGGCTTCTGATGGGTTCTGGGACCACTCTTGCCTTGGAGCCTTTTCCCCCGGGTGGCGTGTACAGCAGCTCTGTTTTCCCTGGGTCTAGCCGCAGTCCTGCCTTTTGGAGGTCCTCGTGTAGCTCCCAAGCCCTCATCGTGGCTTTTCTGGCTGCGATCTCAGCGTCTCTGTCGATGCTGTACTGAGCGACGTCGTCCATATAGGTGAAGGTCGAGCCGTGGCCCCTTAGGAACGGGGCTCTGACGACGGTGGCCAGCACTAGGGTGAGGAGAACTGGGGCGATCGGTAGGCATCAAATTTTTTTTGCATCCCCTTTGCCTTGAGGAACGAAAGGTCTTTGTCTTGAGGAACGAAAGGTCTCTCTGCCCCGAAAAAAAATGCCTTGTGAGGAACGAAGTGAGGAACGAAGTGAGGAACGAACGAAGAGACGAAAGGTCTTTTGCCTTGAGGAACGAAAGGTCTCTCTGCCCCACCCAAAACCAAAAAAAAGAACCCGGCTAGGTCACCTGACCCCGCCAATCATAATTCAAGTTGCGACTCGTTGAAAAAAAAAAAATTCCACGTGACAATATCGCCCCGCCCATGAGGCCACGATGCTTTGCTTTACCAGTCCCAGGCTTCCGCTTCCCTGATAGTCGCCTCGCTCAGCTGCTCCAGCCTCTTCTCTGCCGCAGTCATCACCTCCGGCACGGTGTTGCCTACGATGTCCCGCTCCCGTGCCCTCGACAACAGCATAATGCCATCCAGCGATGGGCATCGCGACAGTTGCACGTAAAGGCTGTATGGGTCGCACTGGCTCGGGACCGCCTCGCCGTTGACCACGGTCGTCCGAGTCCCACGCAGTTCCAGCGCCACGCGGCTGAGCGTCCTGCCCTGCACTTTGTAGTCCGTGCAGGCGAACGCGGCTGCGCACGG
>NW_008804724.1:3258-5442 GCF_000145635.1 Gaeumannomyces tritici R3-111a-1
CTCACCAACACTTCTCAACGCGATCAGCGGGTTCAACTCGCGAGGCAGGAACCATAGGTGCAGCGAACCTGGTTGTGAACCTGGTTGCGTTGGCTGTGGCCTAATTGCCTTGAGGAACGAAAGGCTCTTGCCTTGTGCCTTGAGGAACGAAGTGAGGAACGAACGAAGAGACGAAAGGTCTTATGCCTTGTCTTATGTATGCCTTTGCCTTGAGGAACGAAAGGTCTCTCTGCCCCACCAAAACCAAAAAAAGAACCCGGCTAGGTCACCTGACCCCGCCAATCATAATTCAAGTTGCGACTCGTTGAAAAAAAAATTCCACGTGACAATATCGCCCCGCCCATGAGGCCACGATGCTTTGCTTTACCAGTCCCAGGCTTCCGCTTCCCTGATAGTCGCCTCGCTCAGCTGCTCCAGCCTCTTCTCTGCCGCAGTCATCACCTCCGGCACGGTGTTGCCTACGATGTCCCGCTCCCGTGCCCTCGACAACAGCATAATGCCATCCAGCGATGGGCATCGCGACAGTTGCACGTAAAGGCTGTATGGGTCGCACTGGCTCGGGACCGCCTCGCCGTTGACCACGGTCGTCCGAGTCCCACGCAGTTCCAGCGCCACGCGGCTGAGCGTCCTGCCCTGCACTTTGTAGTCCGTGCAGGCGAACGCGGCTGCGCACGGCAGACCCCGCGGACGACGTCGTTCTGCTGCCAGGGCCGCTTTCTCTGGCACTCTATTTTTGTGCTGACCGGCGTCAGGAGGATGGTGCCAGGCGGCATCCCGGCGAAGTGGAAGCCACTCGTCGTTTCCGACGCCAGCAGGATGCCCGCCGGCGGGCCGAAATGCAGGATAACGTCGCCATCCACGCGGTGGCCCGGATACGCCCTATCAAGGATAACCTCTAGGCCTGTATAGCCGGCTCTGTTCACCAGCTTCAGACCCTGATGGGTGTTTTGATTCACAACGATGGGCATTCCCGGGACGAACATGAAAACGGCCGGGACCGGAATGGCACTGTCGTCGCCATAGCTCAACATCATAAGGGCCTCCTCTTCCGTCGGTTTACCGCCTTTCCACTTGTGTTCCGAGAGAAAAATTCGCAGGGGGGCCTGCTGTTGTTTCTGGAACGACAATACCGCCTCGACGTTCAGGTTCCAGCGGTTCCTGTTCAAAGGCGTCACGACGGTGATTCCCGATTCCCATGGGATCCGCCTTCCCTCCCGATAGCACCTGCTGTTCAGGAGATCCACGTCGCTCCGGTCTTGCACGCCCTGACGGACGCGCGTCAGCAGCCGCCTTAGGGTCGGATCTCCCGCGGCGCGGACCTGTTCCGTCAGCACGACCACGGTCGTGAACTTGTTCCACAAAGCGTGGGCCCTGTCGTGCTGCCGTCTCTGCTCTGTCCTGAACGACATGTTTTCGTCCCACGAGATGGCCTCACTGGGGAGGAGAATCGACCGCTCCTGGACGGGGCGGAACTGGCGAAAATCCCCGCAAAAAAGGACGATAGGTATACCGCCGAAATCTTCTGCGCATCCGCGGAGCCTGCAAACCTGCTCGTTTACTGCGTGCAGCGTCCGCGCGCCGAGCATGCTGACCTCGTCGATGATCAGCAAATACTTCTCCTGCCAGTCCATCCGGATTTGGCCGTCGACTCGCAAATCTGCTGCGCTCGAACGCCTGGTGCCGTCTTCGGTCTTGTTGGGTCCTCCCCGTATTCCGTCTTTTGAAAAACTGCAGGCCGAGTGAATCGTCACTCCTTCGATCCGTGCAGCCGCTGTCCCCGACGTTGCCGTCACTAACAGGCGATGCCCTATCCCCTTGCTTGCAAACAGCGCTGCGACGGCCTCGATTACGCGCGACTTTCCCGTTCCGCCCTCGCCGCCGACAAACAGGCACAGCTGGGAAGTTCCCCGCTCGTCGAGACGAATTCGATCCAACTGCCTGCATACTAGCTGCACGGCGATGCTCTGTTTTCCATTGAGCGTCAAGGACTCCGCGAGTCGCCTTCCCGCCTCGGCGAACGACGTGGCCGCGCCGAATTGGATTCTTGTCGACGGTCCCCCGGCTCCCGCCAAACGCTCCGAGTCTGCCTCCGTAAGCTGGACGTCTTGCTCGCCGAAACCACTCAAGACGCTGTACACGGCCGCGGCGTGGCCCATTATGTCATCATAAGCTCGGCTCTGTATG
>NW_008804725.1:0-5434 GCF_000145635.1 Gaeumannomyces tritici R3-111a-1
TTATGCAAAAAGCATTACTTATAGCCACAATAACGTTTTTCGCTTTTATAAATGCAGAGGGTAAATAAAATAATTGCAGATTGAATGAGCTCCTTTTTTTGTGGTGGTGGGGAATAAATTGCGGTCCAGACTTTTTTCGGGAGACAGTGCTACCGTAAGGCCGCAGTAGTGAGTCCACATATCAAGAGACAGAGGGCTCGGGCACAACCTGGCCTGGAACATAGCGGGCCGGGGGCCGTGTGAGGCGGGTATAAACAGTTCCACAAACTGACGGTGGAACAGAGGCAACAGCGCAAGAAAAAAGAAATTGGTATATCAGACCACGATATAGGACTGGGATGCAAACCCGTCGGTGACCGGAGAGGAGCGATGGAGGGGAAGAGAAGCAATGGAATATCCATGTCACGAAAATGAAATGGCTGATGAACCCATATGACGATATATCGTGTAGTGAGCAGCCATGATAGGTAATTGGCGTTCCAGCCTTGGGGCGAGACAGACAGATGGAAGGCCCTTTCTTGGGTGGTGGGGACCGGCCAGACCCGGGCCGCTTGCCGAGTCAAACAAACCTCGACGGGTTCGAGGTGAAGCGCAAGATCTGTGTCGATCGGACGGACGACACAAGAATCGAGAATCGGCTGGATCCAGTGAGGGAGTTACCGCGCGAGTTTCACCTTGACGCGCGATGGAACCGTCATGCAGGCGAGGCGACTGCGTGATTGGATGGCACAGGTTCTAACCCATGGATGCGCAAGAAGAGGCTGGAAGGGCGGGGTGGTGTCAAGCCAGCCCCAGCCACACTCTGCACGTGTCTGGCAAGGCGCTGTGGCTGGATCATGGCTACATGTTCAAGGCAGCCAATCACGAGCTATTATACATGGAGACAGTCCATTTGCGGTCACGCGGGCGGGTCCGGATTGGGTGGGACGTGCGCGCTTGGCACCACTGCAGGCGCTGAGGAGGTGCACGGGGCCACTGGGGCCACACCCAGCTGTGCCCAACAACAGCAGCAGCGCAGGCAAGCGCGGAGTATCGACCAGGCGGTTGGGCCTTCACTGCGCTGGCCACTAGAATCAGAGGCTTCCAGGGCGCCGGCAAACTCCGACGCTTCCTCTCTGTTTGCGATTTGCTCGTGGCAGCACAGGGATCCAGCACGCCACGGGCTCTGCGCACTGCACACTGCACACGGCACACTGCACACCAGACTGCACCACTCGCCGGCGACAACCTTGCCTTTTTTTTTCCCTCTCGTCCTAGTGTTCGACCTGTTCGATTCTATACCAGTCTGGCCTGCTCACTTCAGCGTCTGTGACTGCCGCCCGCCCAGCGCTCGGGATTGTTTTTGTTTTTCTTGCCTCGATCGGTAAATCACAAGGCCCAACGCAATTGTTTCCGCCACCCTCAACGCCAGCGACGTCGTGCTTTCAACTTTCAAGCTCCCAACGCACACAGCAACAGAGACGGGGAGCCGTTGCAATTCTGCCGTCGCTGCTGACTCTCGGTGTCGCGTCGAGCGCAAACAAAGCTTAACGGCCCCCGACCGACGCCATCTTCCATCACCCGACGCCGTCAAGCCGCTAACGACGAGCAGGCGACTCGCGACGGCGGATGCGATTTGCCCAGCCCCAAACGGCTGCTTTCTCCCACTCACCAAGCCATCTCGTCCCACCTCGGTGCTCTGTCAGCCGCCTGCCCTGCCCGCCCTCCTCCTCCCGACGACACACCCACACACGCCTAGTTAGGGCACCGAAGCGACGCAGACCGAGACCATGCAGGCTCCAGGGCCGTCCATGCGTTCGATGCAGCGACGCTCGCCCGGTGCCGACCCCGGCCCGCCGCCCACCATCCCCGCGCGCTCCGTGTCGCCAGCCATCGGCATGGCCGGCCCCGTCCAGCCTCGCAACTCGACAGCGTCCAACCGGTCGACGGGCAGCAGCGGAGGCGGAGAAAGAGCCGTCGGCTCGGCGCCCCCTACATCGTCAGGAAGCGTCAGTGGTGGCGCCAGGCGGACAAACGTAGGTGTTTGGAATTCGAGTTGATTGTTTTGGTGCTGTCTTGATACACCAACTAGCCTGTAATGGCTGGTTTCACAAACCCCCCTCATGCCTACGCCTTCTAACGTCCTCTGCTGGCTGGCACGCCCCGCCACGGGCTTCATGAAATTGTGTCCCCCCACAAGACAATGTGCCTGTTGTCACAGCTAGCAAAGGAGGTGTGGCGCATCAACGCCTGCAGCAAACAATCGCTGACAATACCCACGTCTGCCCAACAGTCATCTGGCGGCTCCGCAATGCCTCTGTCACAAATAGAAAAGAGCGTCACGCACCTTCTCGTGGCCACCAAGTCCCTGCTAGAGACATTGACGCAATGGTCCCGCGGCCAGGCGACCGATACGCAGGTGTCGGACGTCTACGTGCGCCTAGGCTACGAGTTCAACATGGCCTGCCGCGCCTTCACTGCTATTAACGTTGACACTAGCGACCTCGGCAACGTTCCCGAGAAGCTGCGTAGCATCCTTGAGGCGACGCTGAGCCAGGAGGCCAGCGTCGAGAGCCTCGAGAACTATTTGCCCAAGATTCGCGACATCATAATCAACCTCCTACACGGTCTCAAGCGGAAGCAGCAGAAACTACGCCAGCGTCAGCCGCGCGACAGGGAAAACGGCCAGCCGGGACAAGCAGAGGGAGCCGGCGTGAGCCGTGTTACCAGCACGAGCACAACGGGGAGCAACGGGACGGGCTTGAGCAGCATGTTATCCGAAGGCATTGAGAATGGATATCGACCCGAGCAGCACCCACCGTCGCAGTCCGCTCCCTCGCCATCCAAATCGACATCCTCGCCGAGCCGTCGCCCCCCAAGCCAGCGTGACCCGTCCCAGTCCCGCAGCTCTGGCACTTCTGATCAGTCGTCGCTGTCGAGCAACACGATGCAAAGCATCCCCATCCTCCCTCCATATCCTGGGGACGAGACCATACCTGTGCCGCCGCCAATCCCGGACGAGACCGAGGCCAATAATTTCCCTCCGCCGCCTCCGCCGCCCAAGCAGCAGAGCGCACTTGCAGCACTACAGAGGGGTGGGGACCTAGAACGCAGGGCTTCGCGGAGATACTCTGCCTACCAGATATCCAAGCACCTCGGCAATGGCGTCAACAGCGTCCCCATGATGCCCCAGATGGGGCCCATCCCGAATAGGGGCCGCGGCGACATCAGGGAGTCGATGCGCGCGGTGCAGGGCAGGGCAGACGCCCGCCACAACCGCAACGCGCCTAGCCAAAGCCGCGCATTAGCAGGGGACTCGTCGCCCGCTCGCGTTCCGAGCCGGGTCTCGGAGGAGTCGGATGTGGAGGCGAAGCGCATAGGCTACCAATTGACGGATAAAGCATACCCCGAAACCAGCGCAACGCTTAACGGGCCCCCGTCGGACGACTTCCTAGTCGGCGGGGTGCGCGAGGACGAGGAGCTGATGCCGCAGAACGAGAAGCCTGAAGTGGCCTTGCCATCTGCTCCTCCCGTTTCCGAAAAGCCATCCACGCCAGAAAAGAAGAAGCAGTCATTCTCGGCGGTACAGCCGTCACCAACACCCAGCAATAAGGAGTTGACTCTATTCCTGCAATACAAGTCCAAGGTCAAGAAATTCGTGCTGGCAGAAGGGCACAGCGAGCTCTCGATTGGGCGACTGCAGCTTGCATTCATAGACAAGTTCTCATGGAACACGCAGCACAATGGCGTGGACCTCCCCGAGATATACATTCAGGATCCTGTCTCGGGTGTGAGGCACGAGTTGGAGGACCTCGCCGACATCAAGGACCGGACGGTGCTTGCGCTCAATGTTGAGCCGCTGGACGAGGTCAAGCGGCACATAGACGAGGGGCTCGGCTCCCTCAAGCAAATGGTCCGTGAGGTCAAGCAGAACGTAGACGACCACTCAACCGCGCTTGCCCGGGTGTCGGACCGACAGCAGGAGGCAGCCAAGGAGATAGCGCGGATTGCTAGCGCGCCACTACAGGCACCCATGACCCCGCCAGCCGACCACTCGCCACGGTCGTCGGCAACGACAGCTGCGGCTGTGCCGCGCGGCAAGGCCAACTCGAGCCAGCTGACGGAGCTGCGCAACCTGCGTCGCGACCTGGCCGTGATTCGGCAAACATACTCGACTTTCCAGTCGGACATGGAGGGCTCTATGGCAACGCTGCGGGCCAAAGCTAACAACGTCAAGGTCGCAGCAGCCAAGGCATCGGTGCCAGACACGGAGGGCGGCGGCGGACAGGCGTATGTGATCAAGGGGCGCAAGCAGCTCAGCACCGACTCGGACCGGTTGGTGGGCAAGGTGGACGACCTCCAGGACATGGTGGAGGACTTGCGCAAGGACGTTGTGCACCGGGGTGTGCGGCCGCTGCCGAGACAGCTGGAGACGGTGGGCCGGGACATCCAGGGACTAACGCAGGAGCTGCGCAAGATGGCCGAGTACATGAAGCGCGAGAAGCCACTCTGGACCAAGATCTGGGAGAAGGAGCTCGAGGACGTGTGCCAAGGCCGCGAGGAGCTGCGCATCATGGAGGACCTGGTGATAGATCTTCAGGACGACCTCGAGAAGGCGTCAGAGACGTTTGGGCTTGTGGAGCAGGCCACAAAGGAGCAGATGAAGGACAGCGGAGCCGACGCCACGGCAGGCCCGCCGGTTCCGGGCGTAAACCTCCTCTCGAGGCAGTTCTCGCGAGGGCTGGAGAACATTGTCAGCAACACGGCCGTGGACCCGAGCACGGCAAAGGAGGGGGTCCTGGGCGAGGTGCGGGCGCTGCGGCCAAACCACGAGAACCGGCTCGAGGCCATCGAGCGGGCCGAGAAGATGCGGCAGCGCGAGCTCGAGTCGCGCAAGGGCAACCCTCTCACCGAAGAGCTCACCGAGTTCGTGGGCGAGGGCAAGCTCAAGAAGTCGGGCGGCTTCGAGGAGGTGGAGCGGGCGCGCAAGGCCCGCGACGACCGCATCCGGCGCGAGGTCTGGGAGCGTCAGAACGGCATCATACCCGAGGACCCCGTCGGCGAGGAGGCAGCGGATGCGGGCGACGGCGAAGACGATAGGCTCAACGGTATGGAGGGCGGCGAGGGTGCTGCAGTAAATCCTGCGCCTGGCGCGGCTTAATCTTATGAGCGCCGACTTCTAACCGCGCCGGGAGGGCGTGCGACTTGTCCAGTATCTTCTTGGATTCGTCTTGTACTGATCTTCGCACTCTCTCATGTCTCGACATGCCCGTTGAGCTCAGCACCCATCATTATATGTCGAGAGGGCAGCAGTACCGACGCTTTGTCACTGGCTGCCAGGGCGGGAAACTCTTTTGGAGAGGAATCACGAGGCAGGGGGATCCTGTGGTCAACTGTGAATAATCAAGGGGGACGGAGGCACATATGTTTTTATTCATGGCTCTTTTTCCCTTTC
>NW_008804726.1:0-5421 GCF_000145635.1 Gaeumannomyces tritici R3-111a-1
TCGTCTCTCTCTCTCTCTCTCTCTCTCTCTCTCTCTCTCTCTCTCTCTCTCTCTCTCTCTCTCTCTCTCTCTCTCTCTGTCGTTTTTTTTTTTGATCTCAGACACGTTTCTTGATCGCTGACAATGATTCCATTGGGACTGCTCCGCAGGTTGCGCAATATGGCAACCCCGTCACGAGCGAGTATCACGTCGGCAGCTACGGCTACCACAACGTCGACGGCAACAAGAACTTTTGCGGCCGCAACCACCACTCGCCGCGACGGGCCGAGTGACGGCGCCTTGCTTTTCCGAGGTCCGTGGACACGGAGTTTCCGGAAACATGTCCAGCGCTGCACGTTTCTATATCCCTAGGCATGGGGTAAATTGTTCCTCTCCCCTATATGACTTGCGGCACGCTGTATTTCGGTGGTTTAATCTGTTTTTGGAAGAGGGTACCGGTCAGTATCCATATACCTAGTCTCGTCGATTCTACCTAGGCAGCTCCAGCACCTCTCGAGCTAGCTGCTATCCAAAGTCACATGCACTCTGCTCGTCGTGTGCCGAAATGTTCCCAGTGTCACTTTGGCTCTCACCCTCCTCCGCCTGCGATCCGCTCAGGAATATTGGTTGTATCTCACCCCTTCAAGTGCCGTCAAAGTGCCGACCCCTTATTTGCCGCTGTGATTATAAGGGTACGGATTTGTAGCGTTTAATTAGCGAGTACTGCTGCGTACCTTGTATTCCTACTCCTGTATTTACTCTTTTTCCAGCTCTGGCTTTCATTCCTATTTCTAGTCTTGCTGGCTAGCACAAAAGTGATGGATGCCTGGCACGTCAACGGCCCCCAAAAACATGACCACTTTCTATCCAAGCCCTCCACTATTGTTCCGCTACCGCCATACAGGTCTATCTCTACCTAGGTAGAGCCGCGCATCTTGCCACAGCTATACGCTTGCCATCCCACTAAAGTTCCCTTATCGCTACCGTATTAGCTTCCTACCTATCTAGTATACTCCGTCGGCTGTACTTCCTACACATCTTCATATGTCTACTACCCGTGCCCCAGCGCTCGCTCGCTCATGCACCCCCACCCGGGTCACTTTTGCCTTGCTTGCGTCCTCTCTTTCGCCCCTTTGCCGCGTTGCTGTTGATCTGGATACCGATCGCGCTGCCTGGACCTATTTCAGGCGTCGGCGGCGACGGCATCCTAGGTATCGGCATCTTAGGCGTCGGCGGCGGCGGTACTCTAGGCGTCGGCGGTGGCGGTACTCTAGGCGTCGGCGGTGGCGGTACTCCAGGCGTCGGCGGTGGCGGCACCCCAGGCGTCGGCGGCGGCGGCACCCCAGGCATCTGCGGCGGCGGCATTCTAGGCCTCGGCTGCGGCAGCATCCCAGGCATCTGCGGCGCCGGCATCCCAGGCATCTGCGGCGGCGGCATTCTAGGCATCTGCGGCGCCGGCACCCCAGGCATCTGCGGCGCCGGCATCCCAGGCATCACCATCACCGGCTGCGGCGTGGCCCTCGGATCACCTACTGACCGAAGCTTCTCCTACAGCATATGGTCGTAGAGCTGAAAGAAGGGGATGTAGATGGCCTCCTGGTCGCGCTTGAAACACTGAAACACCTGGGCTGCCGAGAATGGGTTCAATGGGCGCGCGGTGGGCACGGGCGGCGGCGGCGGCGGCTGCCAGTGCGGGAGAATGACGTATTCCTGGTCGTATCCCATCTCGCGCCGCCGCCGCACCCTGAAGGTGGCCCTGCCGACTTCCCGGATGTGGGCCGTCAAGTAGCACACCAGGAACCCCTGGACCTCCCAGGACGCGTGGTTCAGCTCGCCGCTCTCCCCCGTGAGCAGCGCCATGGCCCCCGTGGAGGGGCGCGCGGCCCACACCATCATCGAATCAATCATGCTCATCATGTCGAGCGACAGGTAGCTCGTCTGCGCCAGAGGCTCCTCGGGCGGCGGGGTCCCCCCGGCGTGCCTCACGCTGCCCTTGCCCGACGGCAACTTCACCACGAGCTCGTCCGACAAGAAGGCCGGCGGCTTGTCGTACGGCGGGTCGCCCTGGAGCACGGTGATGCGCCAGTGCGCGCGCCCGGGGTCCGTGGCGTCGAGCAAGACGTGCAACTTCTGGGACCCCAGGTCCGCCGGCGTCGGGTGCGGGAAGAAGCTCGGGTTGACGTTGAGCGGCCCGTCGTCCATCTTGTTGGTGATGGCAGTTCTGCAGCCGACCCTGTAGGCGATAATGTAGCCGCAGCGAAACTTGACGCCGGCCGGGACGTCTTCCTTAAAACGGGGCCGGTCGTAGGGCTGGGCCAGCCGGAACTCACGTGCGAGCTGCGGGCCTCTGGTCTCGCCGTCGCGGATGAACAGCGGACAGGTCCTGGAGAGGAAGTACTCGTCCGAAACCAGGCGCAGCCACAGCCAGTGTCGAAGAGGTGGCCATATCTCATCCATCACCCTGCCCAAGCCCAAGGGCTCAGATCTAGTGTCTTCGGACCATGTCAAACTCCCCATGCTGTCGCTCTTGATACGGCCGAGCCTTTCCTGGTGTGGCGCGACTTTTGCTTGTATCGCCGAACCTTTTGCTGACACCACTGGATCTTGCCGTGGCTTTCCTCGATCTTGTCCCGGCACTCCAAGATGAAGCCCCGACTATCCAAAATCTTGGCTTGGCACCTCGCGATCCTAGCCTCCTCCTTGTGGATCTGGTACTCCTACTTGAGCGTGGTTCGCTAGTCAGCCGGGCTGAGCGGCCGGGCCCGGTGCTGTCTACGGCTAGAGCCCTCGTGGCCTGCGTCGTCGCAGTCCGTGCCGTCCTCGCTGGCCTTCCGTTGCCCGTCCGGGTTCTGCGGTCGAGACTCCGCCCAAGGCTCCTGGGGCTGCCGATCCTCTCTCGGCTCCTCGTCGCTCTGTCGATGCTCGTCCTTTGCTTTGGTCAGCTGCGATAGGAATGCTGGTTACTCCTGGGCCGACGCTGGAAACCGATTATGATGATGGATCTTGTTCAGGTTTGGCTCTTGGCGAGCTCCCCGAAAGATTGGGCTTTAGGCGTCTCCCGTGCCTTCCGTCTGCGCGGTCCATGTCTAGACTCGATTCCATTTTCCTGCCACAATCGCACTCGGAAAGAGCAAGGGACAGTACAGCAAAACGCCGACTGGGACGCAACTGACACCTTCTCCATGGTAGCCCTGTGGCCTAGGACTACCTATCGCTAGTAAGCAGGCACGTATTGAGATTGTATGTGCATGAGAAATGATGGACACGATTCCCGAGGTTGGAAACCCATGTTTCCCTGTCCAATTTTTAGTGCTGACGGCGCTACGTCCTACAAACAGTAATATTGATCCAACGATACTAATACATGTAGATACCTGGTAACTATCATGGGGAAGTTACAATCGCGCAGCGAGGCGCCGCCGCGATATGAGGCATTCATGATGCCGGACACCTCATCGATATATACTATGTCGCTTTATCAACATGGAAAGAACCCGGCACCAATCAACATGACGACTAGCGCGCGACAAACAGCCCTCCAATCCGCGCGTTGAGGGGCCAAGGAAGCACATGAAAAAAAAAAGGGGGTAGCGGTTCGGCCAAACCGGGCAGGGGGCGATGACGGCGGACGACGCGACTGGGCGCCTCGGGTCCTCTACAGAGCCGGCCCTGTTGGGCTGCTGCGCCTCGCGCTACGTGCACTCCCGGTATATGGGATGAGAGTATATGTAGAGGGAAGATAAGCAGCAGATATATAGGCACAAGAGGAGAGTGGGAAAAGAGTTGAAACCGAGACCGTCCGGGGCGACTCTCACGTATAGTATCTTGGGGGATCCACTTTGTCAGGCTCTGGTGGTGGTCCAGTATTCCTAAGAAAAGAAAAAAGAAAAAAAAAATATAGCACCTATCAAGTCGTGCCCAGGGTGCTCGGGCAGGGCGGCTAATTGATTGGGCAGTGAGCGCTTCCAGGCAGGGCGCGTGCAGCGCATCAGTGTGTCTGGCACATGGCCAGCTCCGGTCCAATTCATTCGCCCAGCTGGACGCATGGCGAGGCGATCGAGTCGTGGGGGTTGCTCCGTCAACAAGCTGTGCTCACACAGCTACAGCTGACATGACACCGCCGCTGGACGAACCTGAAAACCACCAAGCCATTGGATTTCTTGTCGTCTTGTGAGGTGTTTCGTTTGAACCGGCACTGTCGGGGACAAAGACAGGAAACGTGCTCGTTGCCAGACCACCTGTCATCGCTTCGTAATTGAACCTTTCTTTTTTTTGTTTCCCGTGCTGGTGACAGGTTGAGCAGACATACTGGGGGCTCCCATAGACCCAGCCCGACGAAAACCCCCTCTTCCCTCGCAAACAGCCATGCACTTCCCCTCGACCTCGGCGCTGGGCGGCCTACTCGCGGCGGCGCTGCTGCCGGGGGCGGCGGCGTGGGGCAGCCTGGGCCACATCACGGTGGCGTACGTCGCGCAGGACTTTGTCGGGCCGGCGACCGAGGCGTACCTCCAGGGCCTACTGCGCAACGACACGGACTCGTACCTGGCCGGCGTGGCGACGTGGGCCGACAGCATCCGCTACACAAAGTGGGGGCACTTCACGGGCGTCTTCCACTTCATCGACGCCAAGGACTCGCCCCCGGCCGAGTGCGGCATCGACATGGAGCGCGACTGCAAGGCCGAAGGGTGTATTGTGACTGTACGCAGGTGTTTTTTTTTTTTGTGTTTTTTTTTTGTTCTTCTGTATTTTGCATATACACCGCACGTTTTGCTTACCATATGACACACGAATGGCGTGGGTGACGGCGGCCATGAAAATAAGGCCTTTGCAAACTACACGGCACGCGCCCTGGCCGTCTCGTCACTGCCGGCCTGGCAGCGCGCCCAGGCGGCCAAGTTCGTGGTGCACTTCGCCGGCGACGTGCACCAGCCGCTGCACGACGAGGACGTGGCGCGCGGCGGCAACGGCATCCACGTGCTCTGGGAGGGCAAGGAGCTGAATCTGCACCACGTGTGGGACAGCAGCATCGCCGAGAAGCTGCTGGGCGGCCGCGCCCGCCGGCCGAAGCCCTACGAGGCCGCCCGGGCATGGGCGTCGAGCCTGACGGCCGAGATCCGCGCCGGCAGGTACGCGGCCGAGAGCGCGGCCTGGCTCGACGGCGTCGACGTGGCCGACGCCGAGGCCACGGTGCTGCGGTGGGCGAGGGAGGGGAACGCCTATGTGTGTTCGCATGGTGAGTTTTTTCTTCTCTTTTCTTCTCTTTTTCTTCTCTTTTTTCTCTCTTTTTTTTCTTCTCTTTTTTTTCTTCTCTTTTTTTTCTCTTTTTTTCTTCTCTTTTTTTCTTCTCTTTTTTTCTCGCTATCTTTTGTTTTGATCTTGTTGTGGTCGTTTTGCTATATTGATCGACTGACAAGAAACAAAAACATCAACAAAAAGTCTTTC
>NW_008804727.1:0-5336 GCF_000145635.1 Gaeumannomyces tritici R3-111a-1
TACTGTCCTTGTTTATATCCGACTAACCAACTCCCCCAGACAACACAAACGTCTACGTCGACCGCGTCGTCTCGCGCGGCGGCGGGCGCGGCATCTTTTGCGTGTCGCAGTCGGGCGGCGCCGTCATCACGAGCGTGGACCTGGCCAACAACGGCAACAACGCCGTCCTGATCGAGAACTGCTACAACCTCTCGATCCGCGGCGGCACCGTCAACGGCGGCGGCGAGGTGCGCCTGTCCGCCCGCAGCGAGTTCCCCAACAACCGCGACATCTGGGTCACCCTCACCGTCAACGGCGCGTCGGTGCGCGAGTCGCCGTGCGGCCAGAACATTAACTGGAGCCTGTCCGGGAACGGGGCGCGGAACATTTGCCGCTGAGGTGCTGGTGGAGGGGGGGAATCGGTACATACATAAAATGCTGTTTGCTTCTGGCTGCCCGCCGCTGTATATACGTCTCTTGAGCACAACAAGATCTTGAACATGTCACGTCTGCCCCACCTCGACCAGCGGCTCCTCCGACTCGAGGAAGCCGCTCCCGGAAAAGGCATGAGTCTTGTCCGTCGTCGTTTCGTCAGCCGACCAGGGCCGGCACCCACGACTTGCCGTTGTGCGGAAAGTGCTCGCCGATCCCGGACAGCTCCAGCACCGTCGGCACCAGGTCCACCATTTCCGCCATGGCGTTTACCGTTTTGTCTTGAGCAGGAGACATTTCGAGCGTGATAGGCTTGAGTGCCCTGGTGAAGTTGGCTTCACATCTCCTTTTCCTTACTTGTGCTTTTTCTTTACAAACCCCCTCAGCCGGCAAGCAGCATTACCCATGACAGCATTTTAACCCCACCTGGCGCAACCTGGGGGGTCATGCCGTAATCGGAGCCTCGTTATTGTTTGCTACCTTTCCCTGTCACCCAGATTCGGGGAATAGCGGGCAAGTTCGAACATCTTCCGGCGCTGTAGTGAGCAGGCTGTTTACACCGTCCAAACTGTTGCCCCCACTCCGCCAGCAGAAAAGAAATCCGGACGAGTCACGCCAGCTCCCCAGACATATAACACCCACCCCTCTCCCCTCCTGCAACAAGAGCAAACCAGCTCGCTTAGCTCAGTTGGTTAGAGCGTCGTACTAATAATGCGAAGGTCGCCAGTTCGACCCTGGTAGTGAGCAGCATTATAAGGTCTCAGCAACCCGGTTCAAGCTCCGGGAACAGACATTTTCTTTTTTTCTGCTTGTGCCACGCCCATGTCCGTCATGCATGCCGTATTTTTATGCTGCCCCCGATCCAATGCACCTGTATAATTACTTTTTCTCAAGTGGCAGCCCCTCTCCCGTCTCGCTTATCTGTGCTTGTGACCGGTCGGCAAGACTTCCCACACTGGCGGAATTATCTCCCCACCTCCCCGTCCGAGCGGCGCAGCGCGTGTCATGTCATGGCCCGAACGGGACAGAATTAGAAGCTTCCAAACCAATGGGCTGTCGTTGCCACGCGCAGCCACGTGGACTGGCTTGCATGCTGAAATGATGGCGGGCATCAGCCCAAGGCAAGCGACGCCCATGCGTGCCTCCGCAAACAGGCTCGACCTCACGCCCAGGCCGGGAACGCCCCGGGTGCGACGCCCGGGGAACTGCGATATGCCGACTCGCCGAAGCGCATTGGTATGGACGACGCGGTGGCGGCGCTGTTGTGGAGGAGAAAACGCTCTCCCCCGTGTTGGGCGGGCACGAGTCGGAGCACGGAGCTGAAGGGTGGGTTCGTTATTTGTTGGTTATGATCGAGCAAAGGAGACATAACGGGTTCATAAGGGCTGCCTTGTCGAGCGCCCATGGCAGGGCGAGGCTAGGATTTGAAGCTCCCGACGTTGATGTTGCTCCCATGGCGTCAGTACAGCCCACCGTCGAAGATCAGGCAGTAGTCCTGCAGTTGCTCAAGACGCTACCCGCGTGCGCATCAGCATCGCCACCTTTGCCGTGCTCCTGCGCGTGGCCGGCCGCAGCGCCGAGCAGGCGCGCACGTCGCGCGGCGTCGTTAACTTCTGGTGGGACGACGCGCTGCTGCTAGCCACCTACGCCCTCTTCCAGTGCAAGCCGCTCGAGTACTTTTGGATGGGCTGGGACGGCATCCACCAGGGCGCCTGCATCAACCGCAAGGCCGTGCCGCTGGTGCACGCCTTGCTGGGTATCTTGTTGGATTTATGGATCCTAATGATCCCTCTGTGCATGCTGCCATCGCTGCGGTTGTCGCTCTAGACCAAGATGAGCATCGCCTGCATGTTTTGCGTTAGGACGCTATAAGTAGAGAATTCCGGCAGCATATTTCTTGACCCTAACCACACCTCATCCCTAACAACCCCCCAGCGCCACCATCGTCAGCTGTCTCCGCATCCCGTCCCTCGCCAAAGACATCGAGAACAGCTACTCCCTAACCTGGAACCAGACCGACGCGCTCATGTGGACCATGATCGAGATGACCACAGGCGTCGTGTGCGCCTGCATGCCCGGCCACGGCGCCCTCTTCTCGCGCCTGATACGCCGCACCCGGGCCCTGTTTGGCATCGCTACGAGCACCGCCGGCACCCGCACCGCTGGCAGTCACTCCCGTTCCAAGGGCCACAGCCGCGCCAGGTCCAGGGGCGGCCTCGGCGGCCTCAGCGGCGGCACGAGGGGGACCGGCGCGGGGTCCGCCTACATGTCACGCGGCACGCAGTCGTCCATGGCGGGGGGCGGCCGCGGCCGCGGCGAGACTGTGGCCAAGACGGACGTCACGGTGCGGGAGGGCGGCGTGGGCGACGGGCACGTGGAGCCGTGGGGGTCGACGGCCGCGCGAGAGGACGTCGTCGCTGCCGGACCAGCCTCGCAGGGCGGCGTCGCAGGCCGACAGGTCCCACGGCGGTGCACCGCCCGTGCCGGAGAAGCCTTGATTGGTCACGGCGCCTTTATTTTTTACTTTGTTCATGTATAGATATAATACCCGGGTGTTTACTTTGCCACCTCGTGCTACTCTGTGCTACTCTGTGCTGCTTTTCCTGTTTGTGACGTTTCGCGACATCCCTCTCGGATTTCCTTCACTCATCACCATCCTTGACAACACCAGCGAGATGTCAGCCATTTTCCTTCCCATCCGGCGCCCAAACCACCGATAGCCATCCCTGATCTACCTACCGCCGCTCCAACCTGACTCCGGCAGACAACCGAACCTGCTCGCAGCGATTGATCTGTGGCAGGTGGCCAATCTCTTCATCATCAAGGTTCTGACTCGGATCCTTGCCTCTGGTGGCATCTCGGCCGAGAATTACCCGCAGCGCCGGAAGGAAATTCCAGCAGTGGAGGGCCGTTGTATCCAAGAGACCGGGTGAGATGGGCAATCAAGGGCAATCTAGCCAAGACGTCAGATGTCGAACCCCATGATCCAGGCGGGCGGGTCGAGTGTCAACAGACACGTGTCCAAGGATTCCCTGTTTTGTGTGTTTCGACCGTCGGGTTTGTGACATCCATGGTATCTACCCCATCTCATCCCATCTTGGGACGAGATCGGTGGGCCAGCTGCCAAGCCGCCGCGGCCCACGCGAGCGACTCATGCCACAGAGTTGGGACACACCCCTTGGCCAGGATATCCATGGTGGCGTGGCTCCGCCTTCACACGGACTCTGGCGAGCCGTCGGGACGCACCTCTTGGCCAGGATCTCCATGGTGGCGTGGCTTCGCCTTCACACGGACTCTGGCGAGCCGTCGGGACGTACACACACACACACACACACACACACACACGCACGCCCATCAGCCGAAACCCTGAACCATGCGGCCCCTTGGCAACCGCGTCGCCATCGGACGAAAAAACGCCGCATCAACGGACGACCGTTGAGGCTTCAGGAAAAGCAGGAAAGCTAGACCACTGCCCCTGCTAGGTGGCTGCGTGTTGGCAGCGAAAAAAGGAGCACCGGTCAACATGGCACGGCTGGAAGTTGAAAATGTGTTTTTGACCAGGACACCGGCTTGAAAGCAAGCCGACATTCAGTTTTCGATTGTTGAATTAAATAAGCAGATAATACAAATACCACTCCCGCCCTGTGAATACAGTAGTGATGCCCCATTTTGTGCGCCCAAGGAGAATCGTGTCGCGTACTGTTTCTCCTATCCCCAGTCTGACCCCTTGTTCGCCACTCCTAGACAGCCCCATCACCGATTGTTGAATTGGTAGTAGCTCGCGTTCGAGGCCTCGGCCTCGGCCGCGTCCCTCTCGCTGGTGCTGCTCATCTGGAACTGCTTCGTGATGACGATGCTCTCGGCGGGGCTGCCGGCCTGGTGGCTCGCGCCCTGCTGCTGCTGCTGCTGCTGCTGCGCCCTACCCTGCTCGACGCGGCCCAGCTCGTCGCTGGCCGCCTTGGTCGTCCGCAGGTCGCCCTCGGAGTGGTCGTCGAGCCAGGCGAACGGCCGCCCGTCGTTGTCGACGCGCCGCCCGCCGCCCTGCCCGAACGTCACAAGAGAGTTGTCGGCCCCGCCACCCGACCCCTTTTGCTTGGACCCGCTGCCGCCGCTGCCGCCGCCCGTAGTGAGGGAGGCCCGCCCGTGGATCAGGAGGTTGAGGATCGGCTTGAGGGATGGGAGGCAGCCTGTCAAGGGGGGGAAAAAAATGGGGGTTAGATGGGGGACTCAAAAGGCGGCATGTCTAGCTATTCCGAATAGGCAACTCACAGCAGACGACGGCAATGTTGCTTTCAGCATTGGTCCAGATGATGGCGTTGGAAAAGTTCCATGTGATGTCAGGCGATGCGAGGTCGACGTTTAATATGAAGTTGAAGCGGACCATGGAGATGATGGTGACGAAGGCGCCGAGCAGGAAGATGGCGAGAATGGCAATCCTTTGCGCCATGGGCAGCTGCAGCCTCCACACGTAGGGCGCCGGCAGGGCCACGATGAAGGCGTCGGTCACGATGGTGGGCACCGAGTTGCCAATGAAGAACTTTGAGCTTTCGACGCCACATTTAAAGTCGGTCGGCGGCATGGGGCTGACGGGGTTGAAGCGGTCCCACTGGGCGTGGACGGGCACGCACGTCAAGATGGACACGAGGAAGATGGCGATGCCCCAGGCGCCCACGACGGCGGCCAGCACGAGGATGGGCGTGCGGATGGTCGGCTCTGCGTTGAAGAGGCGCCAGTAGAACCACAGCGTCGACCACTTGACCGTCACCATGGTGATGGTGTAGGCCAGCTCCGACACCAGCAGGCCCTGCGCCCATACCCAGGCCGCCTCCGGCGGCGCCGCCCAGATGTGCAGCCCGGTGCCGTGCGGAACCATGTACCCGAGGGAGATCCAAACGTGGACGGTGCAGGCGATCTACGTGAAAACG
>NW_008804728.1:0-5310 GCF_000145635.1 Gaeumannomyces tritici R3-111a-1
GGGGGGGGAAGACGGATGGATAGGTCAATGATGATCATTATCGGATTTGCTGTACTCGCTCCCTCTTGATCAGCCCAGGCGTGCTTGGACTGAGGTCGACGACAAGTTTGACACTGATGTCACGACCGTGTCGCTTTTCAGCCTGATCCTGACGACGTCTCACCCTGACCCGCGGACGGCATCGAAGATAATGCGGGGACATATAGAGTACGAAAGACATTAAGAGAGGAGGGGTAAGGAGGAACAGCCCTGTGGACAAGAAGGGAGTGGTCGCGGCGTTTTTAGCCAGCACACACACGCCTGGCAGCCAGCTGGCGGCGAGGGGTGAACGGCCCGCTGACGAATTCTGGCGAACGACAGGAACGACAACGTATGAGGGGAGGGTGTCTGTTGGGCGGAATCGAGAACCAACAATGGCTGACGCAGGTCAAGCCGTTCGCGTCCAGGAAGAAGCAGGTAAAGCATCAATGCGGCACACGCGTATTCGCGGGATCCAACGGGGTTGGCGTGCGGCCTGGATGGGTCGAGGGTGCAGCCGCAACCCGATTGCTTGCCCCTGGAGACCGGCAGCAGGGGTCTGAGACGTGGACCAGACAAGCAGCATTCGCGTCGGATTCCCGAAGCGAACTTGGCTGCCCGTGCTCTGTCTGGCCAATCAGCGGTGGGCAGGGCGTCCGAAGGTGTCGAGGAGATGTTGGCGTCTGGTCTTTTGACTGGAAACCGCTCACGAACAGAGCAGAAGAAGAGAAAGCAGCAAAAAAAAGATGGGCTGCTAGAGCAGGTACGAGGCAGCCTAACCCAACCTGTGTTTTTCCCAGTCTGGGAAATGCAGAGTCGAAAGCAACAAAGCCCAAGCCAGGCTGTTGGCTGGTGATGTTGCGCTGCCCCGTGGGCGCACTGACACCGAAACATGGCACCAGCTCGTCACCCGCAAACTGCATGGGCCACTGGCGCACTAGTGTTACGCTCTCTACCATTGTGGGTGTTTTGGTGTTTTGGCGCAGTGCGACGACGGCTCGAGTTCCTCGCTTGCCAAGTTACCAGAGAGAGCTCCTTGTCAGATCCGTCCAATCCCCCAGTAACGAGCTACACGAACCCACATCCAGGCCGTCGACGATCGTTTTACTGTATATGGGCCAAGCTCCCCCTGTACTGGCCCCTGCCACGCCGGGGCTCTCCATGCCAGCGCTCGAAGATCGCGTTCCCGTCCTGCTCATGACATAACGAGCGAGCCCGGGTCTGTGGGCCGATTCCGACGGGTGCCCCCGTCCTGTCTTTTTGCGTTTTGCGTTTGCTGTTGCAACCAACGTCCCCAGGTTTTCTCCTCTCCTTTTGTTTCCTCATCCCGTGCTCGTCGAGGGCCTGGCCGCCCAACACCAGTCTCCAAGGTTGAAGCCGGTTGCGTGTCACGAGTCTCGCGCTCTTCGCCTTTTTCTTTCCTTTCCATCTCTCCTTCCTTGTCCGTCGCAGTCCGTTCTGGGTCAAGATCCGGGAGATCGCCAGGATTGACTTCTTTCTAACCTTCTCTAGCCGGCGCGCGCCTCACACGTTCTTTTGCGCCGCCACGTTTTACCCCCTCCATATCGATCTCGCTCTCGTCGTCCCTGACCAAGGAAAAAAAACCCCCCCATACGCTTCATGATGCCGCATCGCAGGTAGCACCCAGTGCTTTTCGGCCCTTACGTAACATCACCCAACCGGCAGCAGTGACCACTCTTTCCTGCAACCATGTCCTATCAAGAATACGCACATCTTCGGAATGGGACCCCGAACGGTCGCAGCAGGGCGTCGACCTCGGACGCGACCTGGCAGCAGAAAAGGGCTCAGCGAATGGTCCCGTTCACGACCACGGGGTCTTCTAGCTCGGACGAGAGGCCGTACGTCGGCAGCCACGTCTCCTTCAGCGCCCCTCGACCAGCCCCTGTAGCGGCCCAGCGACCAGCATCCCACCACCCCGCGTCCCAAACCCACCACAGCCCGAACCCGAGCTTGTCCAGCACGTCGTTGAGCCCTTCCAACTCGGCGTCGCAAAAGGGCCTCTACAACTGGAAGAGGAGAAGGGCGGCGGCCGCCCAGGAGCCTCTGCCGTCCTTTCCGCCCAAGGAAAAGGGGCCCGGGGCGGCGCCTGAGAAGAAGCTGAACCTCGTCGACGTCCCGCTGCCGTGGCGGCCCGCTTACCTGCAACGCCGCGTCCTCTTGGCATTTCTGATGCTCTTTATAACACTGGGCATCGCACTTGAGGCGATCCTCAGCCTCTCGAACCAGACCCCCGGCTTGGGCCCCGCCAACCGGCCGATCGCCTTGCGATACGCCTTTCAGATGCCGCCCGTGGCCATCCTCCTCCTCGTGGCCGGCGCGTGGCGGCGCGTTGAGTACCAGGCCAGGTCGTCCGCCCCCTGGATGCGCATGGCGACGAGGCCGTCCGAGGCCAGGCTCACGTTGCTGCTGGACTACGTGTCCATGCTCCGGCCCGCCGCCCTGGCCAAGGCCGTGCGCAACCGGGACTTCCTCGTCGCCTGCGCCGTCGCGGTGTCCCTGGCCCTGCGCGGCGCCGTCGTCGTCTCGACGGCCCTCGTCGCTCCGGACCTCCTCACCGTCACGGACCGGGCCGCCCAGCTCGTGGTGACGTCGCAGTTCGTCCGGGGCGCCGGGCTCCCGCTCGACGGCGCCGGCCTGTCCCTCGCGTACGTCGCGGGTCTGCAGGAGGGGAACGCCTCGTTCCCCGACGGCGTCGGCGGCCGCTTCGCCTACCAGCGGTTCCGGTCAGACGCGCTGAGGGACGCGGACGCGCAGATCGGCGCCACCGTCGACGCCTTCCTGCCCGATCTGACCTGCGAGCCGGCCGCGCTGTCCGTGAGCAACATCCGGGCCTCTCAGCAGGCGCAGCAGCTGGATGCGAACTTTACCATCCCGGGTTGCTCCATCGCCGCCACCGTTTCCGGAAACGGCCTCTTGTCCGCCGCGAACGAGGTGACGCGCTTTCTCAACATTGGCAGGGGCGGCTGTGGGGGGTCGACTGCCCCTGAGAGGCAGCGTGTCGTTGTGCTGTTTGGCACTATAAGCATCGACAGTGGCAGCGCAGGGACCGGGAATACCTCGGTCCCTGTGAGCGGATCTATCACTCGATCAGCCCAGCTGGTCTGCGAGCCCAAATACACGATAAAGCAGACGGACCTGGTGAAGGATGACGGCTCCCGAGCCGCGGCCAAACTGGTTGCATCCCGGCCACAGTCGCGTCAGCTTGATGGCGTCCGCCCCTGGGACGTGGTGGAGGGTATCTTCAACTCGTACACCCAAGCTAGCCGTCTCTTTAGCCGCGAGCTGTCCACGAACAACGGCCTTCCTCAGTTTCTTCCCACCCGCGTCGTCGTTGACCCCCTAGGCCACTTCGCGTTTGGTTTAAAACAGTTCGAGCAGGGTTCCCTGGGGACACCAGACGACTATTTCAACAGCACCACGCTCACGGCCTTGGTTTCTGACTATTTCCAGCATCACGCCTCCATCCTGGCCTTCACCTCCCTATCTAGTGGTGTTGAGATGCCTGTGCAGGGAACGTCGGCCGTCAAGGAGGATCGCCTCACAGCCAAGCCCGTGGTCGTGCACTTTGTGGTCGCGCTCCTAGGACTGTGCGTACTCCTGAGCGCCCCGATGATTCTGTTTGCTCCGGCGAAGGGTTTCCTGCCGCGCAACCCCGGCACCCTGATGGACACGGCTGCGCTCCTCAACCACAGCAAACCCCTGCTCCAGGCGCTCAGGGGCGCGGGCGCTGCAGACGCAGCGACTCTGCGAGGGCGCTTGGGCGGTGCCCACTTCCACACCGGCGTAGAAGCATACGAACAGGACTACACTTCCGGACACGGCTACTTCAAAATCCTCGGCGGCCCCCTGCGTCCCGACGCCATGTCACCCGAGTACGCCGAGTCCGGCGGAGCCGGCGCGTGGCCGCAGCAGCTGTGGATGCACTGGTCGCTGCGCCTGGCCTCCCTAGTCGTCATGGCCGCCCTCGTCGCCGCCCTCGAGGCCTCGCTCCGGGTGTCCCAGTTCAACGACGGCATCGCGACCGTGGGCGACAGCGCGCTGGCGCACCTTGTCTGGACAGCGGCCCCGACGCTCCTGTTCATGCTGCTCGCCATGTACGTCGGCCTGGTCGACTTCACTATCCGGGCCATGGCGCCCTTCGCCGAGCTGGCCCGCGGCGGGTCGTACCGCACCATGACCACGAACCTGGTCGATAACACGGCTCCCTTTGCCATGTACAAGGCCCTTGCCTCCGGGAACTGGGCGGCCGCGCTCTCGACCGCGTCGCCCCTCGCCGCGTCTCTCCTTCTCGTCTTCGTCGCGTCGGCTTTCGGTACCAGCACCTTGCCCGCCTTCACAGCGGTTCAGCTGCAGACCCGAGACTTCTTTAACACCGGGGCCCAGTCGGCAGCAGCCGGGAACGTCTCAACCTACCCAGGCGTGATGGCATCCCTGGCTCTGGCGGGGAATGCGTCGTACCCTGCCTTCACGTACAAAGATCTGGTGTTCCCAAGAGTAACGCTTCCGCCAGACGTAGCCAACGAGTCACTACCCGACACCGCCATCATGACGGCTACGCTGCCTGCGATCCGGGCGACTCTCCGCTGCAAGCTCTATACGCAGTCCGAACTGAGAATCAGCTTGACAAGCAGCTCCGCGCCCGGCAACACGATCAACTCTATCCGCATCGACACCCCGAACACTGCCTCGTCAAGGGGCAAATCCATGGTCATTGACATGACCCAGGCCTTGGGCAGGACCGGTTCAACGGCGGGAAGCGCGGGCTCCGCAGACGGGAGCGCCTTCATCGGCGCGGCGAGATTCATCCCCGACGGCGCCGCGGGCGGAGGGACCTGGCTCTACGGCTGGGGCCAGCTCTCCAACGCCAACACGGACAGGGCGTCGGTGGCCCCCGTCTACGCGCTCTCGTGCGAAGAGAAGATGCAGCGGCTCAGCGCCACCGTCAGCTTCAACGCGCCGTCTATGGTCGTCGAGGACGTCTCCCAGCCAGCGCCCATCCCCGTAGAGGGCAGCGCCCGTGACTCGTCCGTCTCCCTGTCCGCCAGCGAGACGCTGTACGCGGGCCTCGCCCACATGATGGTGCCGGGGCCTCACCACCTCGACGGGTTCTTCTCCCAGCTCGTCTCGTCCAGATACGCCGTGCCCCTGGACACCCTCGGCGGCGGCGGCCAGGCGGCCGAGTCGGTGGCGGCCGCCGTCGTGGCCCAGCACGGCATCGTGCGCGCCCAGGCGCTCAGCGCGACCGCCCGCCGGCTCGCGTCCGGCACGGCG
>NW_008804729.1:0-5303 GCF_000145635.1 Gaeumannomyces tritici R3-111a-1
CGGGCTAAAAGCGCCTGCAATTTAACGGTCCTCCGGAGTAAAGTGCGGCGGGGCAATTCGACGTTTTCGGGGCAATTCGACGTTTTTCTGTAACATTTTTCCCCAGCCAAATTAGCTAAAAACCAATGTATTGCCGAAAAAGGTAATAGTTAGCCGAACTTTTATAAGCACGGTGCATAGCCAAAAAACCATCGTAATTTTAACCCCGCCAATTTAGGCCTTGCGCTTTTGGGTTTTCCAGCCAAATTTTACCGAAATGCCTAGGATCCGGTGCGAAAAAAAGCGCGAAAAGGCCCGGGCTAATAAAGCCCGGGTTTTAATAGCCCTAAAAGCTTTCGATTAAAACGGTTTTAAAACCTTTGCCGCTTGCGCGCGGCAGTACGGGATAAACTTTCGCTTACTGCAAAAGCGCCGGCAAGGAAGCGCCGGTAAAATAGGGAACGGCGGGTACAATAAAAAGCTAACAAAAACCGAAAATTTTGCGTTGCTTGCGTAGGCTAATTGGAAGCAATTAATTGGTAAGTTAATCCAAGCGGTTTTGGGTGCGGTTTGTTAGCAAATAAATTAACCTTTTTTAAAAAACGCCGTTACCGTAATTGCTATTGCCCAAACCGTCGATTCGATTTTCCGCCGCCGGTTAACTTTTTTTTCGACGAACGCTAAAAAAAAATAGGCTTAAATTTGGCTTTCGGCTTATAAAAAGCTATTAAAACGGGTAAAAAAAAAACCGCAAACTATTGAAAAGCGCGCGGCATAAAATAAGCTAGTGCTAAAAAAATGGTTCGATTTTTACGCGCGGTACGTAAAAAAATATTAAATTAAGCCGGAAAATAAATGGAATTTCGACGAAATAAGCTTTTGGGTAAACGTATTCCAAAAAAGCTTTATTTAATGCTATACGGATATTAAAGTTTGGTTTTAAAGCGATTCGGATTACCAAAATATCGTTACGATTGTTAAAACCTGTTTGGCCGCCGGCGCAACAATTTTTCCGTTTATTATTATAGCCGGAATTTGTATTAACGAAAAACACGTGCGCAACTTTTTAAATTTAAAAATAACTTTTACCATAAGCGAAAACGGCTAAACCAACGATTTAATTGCGTTTAATTGGTTTAATTATTTGTTACAAAGTAAACAGTATATACTGTCATGAGGAAGCCTTAGGCATAAATATCAAATGCCTGAGGCATCGGAAAAGCGGTCCCTTTGCCTGGAAGCGTATAACGCTTCCAGGCGTTAAGAAGGAAGCTTAGTAAGCAAGGAGGACAGGGAGTTACGTGTATATAAAGGGCAAAGGCCCCTACGGGACCTTGCACTTTAAATCCTTTCCTTTTTAAAGCATATTAACCGGAATAGCCTTATACCGTGCCTATCCCTTTTACCTGCAACAATTATAAGCCCGGCAATTTCTAAACCTTTTAACGTAAAGTAAAAGGCTTAGCAGTACGGATTTATTCCTTTTTTATTACCTTTATTAAATCGTTTCTAAACGCGCTTTTCCAAGCGCGTTTATCCTTTTTTTCCTTTCCGCAATTCTTTTACGGAAAAATTTTTACGCTTCCAAAACCTCTTTCGATAAAGTTTTTTTTGCCGAAACAAGCTTCGTTATCAATTCCGAACGTTGCCAAAAACCCTTATTAAATTTTACTTTTTTAACTTTTACATTTTTACGCTTTTAAAGCTTTTAACCTTTTATTTTTTACCGCTTTACTTTTACAAGCTTTCGGTTATTACCAATTATAAGTAATACGGATAACGATTTTTTCGTAATAGCGCTATTTAAAAATTAAAAACAATGGCTTACGTAATTTACGGCGTTCCGTTAAAATGCATTAATTTTAAGGATTTAAAACCAGGTTAACTTTAATTTAAAATTCCAGGATAACGTACAAGCCAACGAAACCCTGGATTTCGATTTTTTCGTAGTAAAAGCCCGGGCCAAGCACGTTAAAAACCATAAATTTAAACGTTTGGCTTGGCAAACGATCCTTTCGACCGAAAAAAAAAAGGCTCGTTTAAAGGCTTAGCAAGGCAAAAGCGAAGCCACGCAAGGATTTAATCCCGAACCTTCCCAAACCCTTTCGGTTTTTACCGAAGGTAATTTTAAAGCTAAATATAAAAAAGCGCTTAAAACAAAGGATACCGCGAACAAAACCGCTTCGAAAAAAATTACAACCCTTTCCAAATGGATTAATTTTTTTGTAAACCTTATTGCGCTTGCGAACGCGCAGCTAAAAATTTAAGCCAATAATTACGTTACTTTTCGTAGCACCATTATTTATTTAAAAGCGCTTTACGCTTTTACTTTTATAATAAAAATTTAAATAATTTTTTAAAAGTACCGCAATACGTTTAAAAAGGCCGTTAATATTACAAATATTAATTAATGGTTTTCGAAATTCCAAACGATTTTTATTTAAGCCAAAATTAAAAACGTTTTTAAAGTATAAAGCTTTACGCTTATGTTTAATTTTTTTAAGCATATAAAGCGCTTCGACCCTTTTTAAGTAAGGCGTTACCGTTAAAAAATAGCTACGGGCAATTTTACGGAAAAAATGGATACTTTGGTTATTAAATTTTTAACGATCCTTTTTTAGCACCGCATTAATAATTCGGGCACCAAAAAAAAGTTTGCGTTTTTAACCTTTAGGGGCGCATTTAAAAATAGGAATAAAAAAGCTAAAAGCATTTAACGAAATAACGCGATAACGTACGGATGCCCGGCTTGCATTTAAAACCATTCCTGGAAGCCGGAAAATTGCTAAAAGCTCGTTTACGTGCTTACCGGCAATTCCGAACGCTTTCGTAACAAACCAAATAACGAAAAATGCAAAAAAATTAAAAAGTTTTTGGAAAAAAACCGCTAAAAATTATTTAAAAAGTCCTTTCTTTCCAAAAGCAAATTTAAAAATTCCGTTTGGGAAAAGCAAACCGAAAGCGCATTAAATTCCGGTTTTTAAGCTTTAAAAAAAAAAGGGATTTAAACGCGGCCGTATTTAAAATGCCTTTGCCTTAAAACGTTTTTTTGGTTTTTAACATTATAAAAAACATTTATTTCGAAAGCACGCTATTCGATAATTGCGGTTCGCTTTATATCGTTAACGATAAAAAGCGCTTTAACGAAAGGTCGTTCCAATCATTAAACGGTACCGAAACGGTTTAATGCGGCACTTAATACTTTCCGATTTTAGGACGTAACATTTGTACGCTTTTTAGCTTTTTAAACGGAAGCAAAAACCTTAAGCTTTATAACGTCGTTTTAGTAAAAGGTTTTTATATTAATATTATTTTGGAAGCCCGTTTAAACGCTAAAAAGGTATGGTTTTGCGGGAAAAACGCGATTTTGCGCATTGGGAAAATTACCAACGGGAAAGTAATTAAACGTTTTTAGCGCAAAAATAACGTAATGTTTTATAAATACAAATTTATTGCTATTTATTTTGTATTAGCCACGTTGCAATTTTTTCCAAAAAATACGGTTTTAACTTTCGCAATTAAAAAGTTTTTACGCCGCAAACGTGCTACGCATACGTAGCGTCCATTTTCGAACTTTACGAAACCGCAAAAAAATACCGCCGACTTTTGGCATTTGCGCAATGGTTATTTAAAATTACAAGCGTTAAAAGCTTTTGTTTGAAACGCCCGGAACGTTAAAATTAAAAGACCCAAACGGATCGAATGCAAAGCATGCGCAATAATTTATGCTATAGCCGTCGTTTTTAAGCGCTTTATAAAAAGGGCTATGCGCCTTTTTTAAAAGGTTTGGTTTAATTTATTCGATTACCCTAAATTAAAGTTAAGGATAAATTGGGTTTTGCTATTAATAAACAAATATAACGGCAAAACTTAAAGCTTTACATTCCTAAACAAAAAGGGACCGACGGTTACTAAAGTTTTAAAGGAATAAAAAGCGTAAGTAAAAAAATAGTACGGATTATTTGTTGTTACTTTTAAATACGACCAAAAAAAGTCCATTATACCTGTAAAAGGGTTTTCGGAGTACAAAAAATGGGTTTAAATTAAAGGCATCGTTATTAAAACCTTATCGTTATATACTTACAAACCCAACGGGATAATCGAACGTACGGAATAAAACGTTATTACGAAAAGGATACGCATGCGCGAAAGCGCAAAACTTTTTAAACATTTATGGCCGAAAGCGGTTTACGCTGCCGTTTGGCTAAAAAATATAAATTTTTTACCGTTAAAAGGTATGCGCGCTTCCAACAATATCCTTTTAAGCTAATTTCGGGGGTAATTCCGGCATTACGCCCCGGAGCTTTTTACGGGTTTAATAACCGATTTAAAACCGGATTGGAACGGCATTTACGCTTACGGGTGCAAAGCTTATTTTTTGGACGTAAAAAGGTTTTACAACGCGGATTTTAAGCATTTTAAAATTAACTTTCGTGCCGGGGTTGGATATTTAATAAATTACTAAGCTTTTAATATTTACCGGATTTGGGTCCCGTTAAAAAAAAAAGTAATAATTACAAAAAACGTTAAATTTAATAAAAAAAGTTTTTTTAAAAGCAAATAAAAAAAGGACCCGATCGACGTAGTTATTTATAATTTGCTGGTTAAATACGACGAAACGGAAAACCCGTTTGCAATTCGAAAAAAAATTGCTAATGCGCTGGGGCTTTTTTAACCGAAAAAGCTTTAAGCACTTACTTTCGCTACCGAGCATTAAGGTTAAAAATTGGGGGTAAAAAAGCCAGGTCCTATTGTAACTACAAGGGTTAAAGCCGCAAAGGATTCGGCCAACGGGCTAAATCCAAACGCGCACAAATTTTTAATTTTAAATGCTTTAAAAAATGGCCATAAAGCAAAGCAAATGCGTAATACGGGCTTTTTACGTATAAGCAATTCGTATTACGGCTTTATACGGCCCGGGAAAAGCGATAGCTTCCCGCCGGTAAGGGGTAAAAGTAACGACGAGCCCGAAAAACGACCTTTAAAACCGTTAGGGCTGGTTTTACCCCATAAAGCAACAAGCCGGTCCCTGCTTACTTTAGGACCGGATATACCAATCGCGACCATAAGCGGCACTTTTGCGGCGCCCCCAATCGCGATACCAAAAGCGTTTAAAGCTTTTAAAGGTTTGTTCGAAACAAACCCAAACAAGCAAAAAGCGCCGCTTTCCTTTTTTTTTCCGGTTAAAAAAGGCAAAGGCCGATTTTGCAAAAAGACGGGCCCTTTGCTTTCGTTTAAAGCCTTTTTTTTTAACGCGCTTTTACCGGATTTGCCGATAATTACGTCCAAAGCGATTTGCGCCGCAACGCGTACGGCCGACAAAA
>NW_008804730.1:0-5266 GCF_000145635.1 Gaeumannomyces tritici R3-111a-1
GAGAGAGAGAGAGAGAGAGAGAGAGTATATTTAACGTCAGTAAGTCGGGATCTCCCAGTCCCTGCCTCCCAGGGGGCATATGACGTGCTAGCGCTACCTGAGCTTGACACTAGGCTACATGTTGCTATCGAGGCGGCTAACAAAGACAAACCAAGGGGCAATCCCAAGGCACACGAAATTCGGGCCGCATTCCGGCGCTCCTTGTTGGTAAGCGGGCAATCGGCAAAAAAGGGCGAATGTCGCCGGGGCGCCATAGGCGCAGCTGTTGGTGGTAGAGAAAGCAGTTGGCCGGCAATATGCCGGAGTAAAGTGAGGGCCGGGCGGAGGGTCGCAATGTCCCCCCATTTGGACCCGGCCAAAGAAGAAGAAATCGGGGGCTGGAGGGCCTAGTTCCAACCCGGTGTGCTCCTTGTGTGTCGTATGTGGTCGACCGAGGAGGAGTTGCGTGAGGCTGCGACCGATGAAAGGTCGCGAGGATGGCGGGGGACGGCGGCGGCCGGGCCGGCTATTCGTCCAATGTGTTCTAACTGCTTGCCGGCCTGCAGTCTTCTTGTGCGTTCATCGTTTCGTCGCGTGTCGTGTACCCGCGAGGCGAAAGGAAGTTCAAGGGCGGTCTGGTGATGCGCGGAGGTTGGAGCAATCTGTCACGGGGTAGGGCCGAAGGCCTGTACGAGGTAATCACGATAAAGGTAAACGATCTGTAAGGGGTGAAGGCCTATATTGCTATAGGCTAGATACGACAACTTCAGCTTGACCTCGCAATCCCTAGAATTGCCTCGCTCAAGCTGCCTAAGTCCTGCGACCCCTGGGCCCGTGCACGGGTGCCTAAGGCACCCTCGCGATGCGGGCCTTCCTACCCCGTGGGACCTCCGTGGCTGAGGCCTCCGTGTGGCACGGCCCTCTGGGCCTGCGCCACCTCCGGGACAGTGGTCTGCCGTAACACCGGCAGGTCCCTTACAAGGAACGAAGCTGAAATTGATTGCACCACGTGATTTCAAAATTTTTCAACGAGTCAGTCACGTTTTTTCCGGCGAAGAATTATGATTGGCTGGGATTACGTAATCGGGTTGGGTTCTTTTTTTTGGGTTTGGTTTTGGGTGGGGCAGAAAGACCTTTCGTTCCTCAAGGCAATCGCGTGCCGTTTCTGGTTATCAGAGAGCCACTTCCGGCTCCTGCTCGTGGGTCCCATCGAAGGCGGAGCGTGAAGGGCGAATTTTGGCTGCTGAATGGTGGGGTAATGATGCCTCCGCAATTTTCAACCGAATCTGGCTTTTGCTACGTCACACGGCGTTCTCAGCATCAATGATCGTCATAGATCAGTTGTAAGCCATTCGTTATCTGGTTTAGTGTCGTGTCCGATCAAAACCCCACCCAACCCACCCAACCCAAAAGCCGCTTCTGGCTGTCGACGTTCTCCCGGGGATGGGACATCTCTCCCTTATCCCAGGACTGCCCTTGGCAATCCAGGAACATGACGCCACAGAGCCGGGGAAGATACGGGCTTAAACCGACGGGAACTCCGTCAACGGCGGGCTTAAACAAATCGTAGGACTCCTTCGCGGTACGGATGCATGGGCTTAGCACGGTTAAGCCTTCTACGGGTGCGGCGCAGGTGTAGGTGACAATAGCCGAAGTTAAATTGACGGATGCAATGCGGAGGCACGTCGGGCATGCGAGGGGTCGCGACCCGGGCCGGAGATTAAGGACCCCGGCGACGCCATCGTCCGCATCACCAAAAACCACCATCTGCGGCACCGACTTGCATATCCTAAAAGGGCGATGTGCCGCATCCTGGGCTATGAGGGCGTGAGCGTGATCGATGCGGTGGGCCCGACGTCACCGTGTTCAAGTCGGGCGACCGCAGTGCTGATCTCATGCATCACCGCCTGCAGCACCTACGACTATTGCCGCCGGGGTATATATTCCTACTGCCGCACCGGCGGCTGGATACTGGGCAACGTCATCGATGGAGGCGGAATATGTCCGCATCCCCCACGCCGCCACCAGCCTATACCCCATCTCCGAGGGCGCGGATGAGGAGGCGTTGGCGATGTTGAGCGACATCCTGCCCACCGACCTCGAATGTGGGGTGTTGAACGGCAAGGTGGCGCACGGCTCGACCGTAGCCATCGTAGGCTCCGGTCCCTGCCGGCCTGGCGGTCACTCTGGATGGTGAGGGTGTGCCCAAAATACAAAATGAAGTCGGCGTCTAGCATACAAACCATAGGATAGCAGCTTAAATGGTCCTAAAAGAAGTCACCATTCAGCGATACAGTTTAGGCGTCTAACAGAAGTCCTGAAAGCCTCTCGGCCAATGTGGTTATGGTTCCATTCACTCGAGGCTTAATAATCTCGGCTCCTCCGCGATCCATTGACAGCGCGGTTGACCAGCAGTCCCGCCACTGCCGCCTTGGCGACGAGCCATTTGTTACTGCTTCCGCGTTTATCGATTATCGTCTCGACCGCCGCCGCCGACAGAGCCGCCGTCGCCACCCGCGCACCCTTCCACCCTGCCGACACGGGCTCCTTGCGCAGGCGCAACATCTCCACTGCCGCGGCACCTGCGGCCGCCTCCACGGGGCCAACCCACTGCTCGCCCATCAGCTCGTGCAGCCCTGCGCGATCTAGGTGTTTCCGGCCCTCCGATGGCGCTTTGGCCGCGTGCTGCCAGCTGCTAGCACCGATATCCAGACATTGGCGGTGGCGCTGCTGCTGCCGCCGGTCAGATTGCGCATGCCTTTTTTGTGACCGCGAATTGACCGACCAGCCCTCGCGGCCGAGATGACGGTGTGGCTTGCCATCTTTATCGAAATAATTGTCGTCGGGATACTCGCAGTTGTATGGCTCATCCACCCTGAGAAGAGTCCCTGATACTAGACCAGACCCTCCTCCCCCGAATCTCCGTCGCAGCAGCAACCATGGGCGCCGCACCGCCCAGCGGCAGTGCCTCCTCCGACATCCAGGCCGGCGGCGTCATCTCCAACGACGGCGGCGCGGCCATAGTCACCCAGTACGGCGAGACCAAGCGCGGCCTGAGTCCCCGCCACGTCCAGTTCATGGCCATCGGCGGCTCGATTGGAACGGGACTCTGTAAGCTGACCACCCCTTTCCCGGAGACTCCCCCACGCGCCTCCCCCGCGATATGGGGTACCGCTTATTTGGGGCGCCGCGCCGGTAGCCGGTCAGAGCTTTCTGTGGTTCTGATTTGCTGACGAAAAATCACTCCCGAGCAGGGATCGGAATCGGCGGAGTGCTTACCAAGGCTGGACCGCTGTCGCTCGCTTTTGGCTACACGTTCTGGGGACTTCTCTACATCCGGCCGCTCAACCTGTGCGTCTGTTAGGGATCACCCTCACAAAAGAGGCAGGGCTGCAGTGTAGCGAAGGTTGATTTGACTATCTAGAAGTGACGAGTAGAAGGAGGGGATTGGTGCGTTGCACCGGGACCCTCGTGCAGGGTTTTCATGCAAGCGGCCACGCACGAGCCACGCACGAGCCACCCAGGCACGGGCCCCAAGCATTAAGCCTCAGCCACCGTGGCTCAGCGACTCCCCAGGCGCCACGCCACCACAGCGTCGCCGAAATGTGCGCCTACCTGCCGATCCGCGGCTCCATCTTCGAGCTCGCGAGCCGCTTCGTCGACCCAGCCCTCGGCTTTGCCATGGGCTGGACATACTTCTTCGCCGGCCTTATGCTCGTCTGCACCGAGTACTCTGCTATCGCCACCGTCATCCAGCACTGGGACCCCAGCACGAATCCCGCCGCGTGGATCGCCGTTGCCATGTTCTCGTGCATCATTGTCAACGTGGTTGCCGTCAAGTGGTACGGCGAGGCCGAGTTCATCATGGCGTCCACAAAAGTCCTGCTTCTTTTCGCCCTTATCCTGATCACCATCATCACCATGGCCGGTGGTCTATGACTGTGATGTGTTGTGGTGTAGAAAAAGGCAATGAGCCGGCTGAACGCATTGTATATGTATCCTGGAGGCAGTATTGTTGGAGGGGAAAAGGGAGGGCCTGTGTTACGCATTCCTAAGCGACGTAAACGCCGACGAAAACCCCCACTCCGAGGCAAGCAGCTTCTGCAAAGCGCGCTGGTTCACCCGCTGATGGACGCTCCAAGAGCTCATCGCGCCGGGTGTAATCTACTTCTACCAGTAACCCAAAGCTCCCTCCACATGTCGTAAACCTTACCCATGCCGGGGCCTGCGACCGGAAAAGCCTTGTCCACCTATGTGGCTCCATTTTCCTCGGACGTGGGATTCCTTCACATGCATCATGCAGGATTGTCACAGGAAACATCGGGGTGTGAGATTTGCAAGGCCAGGCAGCGCCAATAGCACTGTCCGTTGGAACAGCTTCGCGGCGGAATGCTGTCAACCTGGCCTTTCGATGAAATGTTGGGCTGCGCGTCCTGTACGGCAGCAGAGATCAGCAATGCCGGTGTGCTTTGCCAACCATTTGCCTGGCATGATGGCACACTGGCTCCTTCTAAAGACCGAACATGTTGACCAATAGTGTGCCTGCCGGCGAGGAGCTCGACATAATGTGCGAGCCAGAATAGGGACCAAAGTTGCGGGAACGAGGAAGAGCAAATGGTGACAGCTACTCTGTCAACGAGTGGAGATGCGATGGAAAGTAGCCTTGAGCCTCGACAAGCAGGCATGCGGCTCGCGACACACGCGAGTCAGGCCGGCACCAAAGCCGCGGCAAAGCCAGGCCGCGGCGGGCACCTCGTCTTGCGACGGCCAGATGCGCGGGCGGAGTCAGGAAACGGACGAGTCGCGGCCGCCTTCACGCTCAACTGCAAGAGACCTCACCAGGTCGGAGGGCGGCCCCGTACAGGCTGTCTTGGGCAATGCGGTCCCGCCTATTTTATCTACCCCTCCGCTTTCACTTTTTGATCGTCATGTTTTGCGGCTTGCCTTGTTACGGCGTACGGAGCCTTGACTGTTCTGCCGTTAATGTTTTATGGATAAAAGCTAAAGGGCCAGTTGGAGGAGCCGATATATTTTCGTCGAGCATCTCAACGTAGGCTCCATAGAAACGCTAGCCGGGTCCTTTCACCCGGGCAACCCAAACCTTGCGCTTGGTAAAAAGGCGGACCGGAACCTCCAAGGCCCCAACAGCGCGCTAGGCGAGCCTGCCTCTCCGGCAAGACGAGAACTTTACAGCCCCGGTGAGAAGCGAGGCGTGGGAACGCGACACACATTTTGTGTGATTTTTACGCCCTGTTGCCTGTGCCTCCTTTTAGCCGCTCTTCCACTC
>NW_008804731.1:0-5187 GCF_000145635.1 Gaeumannomyces tritici R3-111a-1
TTTTTTCCTTTTGTGCATTTAATAACCATTCCAACAATTTTAACGATTGTAACCGTAAGTAATTAGTATTTGGCCGTTTTTTTGGATATTTAAACCTAACCGGTAATTGCAAATGTTATTTTTCGTACCCAATTACGTAAAAAAAATAATGTTTTTTGGGTATCCGCTTTGGGTTTTTCGGTTTTAACTAGCTCGTTAGCCTTTTTTAGCAACCTTTCGGTATTTTTCCTAGCTATCGTAGTTTAATTAAATTTGGATTTGGTTTTACCGGAATTTTTAATCCTTTAAATTTTTAATAATTGCTTTGCCGGTAACCTTTCGGTAAGCCTTTTAAATATTGCGGGTTTATCGGGCCCTTTTGCGCTTGCAACCTTTTAAAATTCCCGCAAACGTTTTGCCGGTAACCCCCCGGCGGGCTTTAACCGCCGCGGCAAAAAAAACCTTTGCCAAAAAAAAAGCGTAAAGCGCGCAACAAACGCTGCCGCAATGCTTTTAATTCCAATAAATTTGCTTTTAAAACGGATATTGCTTTTTTTTCGCTTTATATAAATATTTGCAACGCGCTCCCGTTGCAAAAGGTTATCGATTTTTAATAAAGCGATAATTAAAACTTTATTTATTTACCTTTTTTTAAAAACAATTATACGGAGCGTGCGGTATTTTATGGCCGTTATTTTGGTCGTTAAGCATATTAAAATTATGCCGTTAACCTCCGTATACCGATATGTTTCGATAATTGTACGGGGTTTTTTAAATGTATTTATTGCAAAAACGTGGTTGGTAATAAAGCTTGCGTTAAACTTTCCAAATGGTTTTAAAAAATGGCTTAAAACCTTTACAAAATTTTAAATACCGTTTATAAACGGTTGCTCGAAGCGATACCGAAGCTTTTTAAAAAGCTTATTAAAGCTTAATTTCGCGCTCGTAAGGTTATTTAAAAGGCCAAATCTTTCCATACCATATTGGCCGAACAATTTGCGCGCTATAAACGTTAAACCGTTATTTAAAAACGCATTTAGCGCAAAATTGCCAGCGCTACAATATTAAAAGCTATTTAAAACATTTTTTAATAGCTTTACGCTATTGCCGTTTAAACGAAAAAGCAAGCTTAAGCTTTAACTAGCATTAATAACTTTTTTAACGAAATAAAAGCATTTTTTAAACGTTTTAAAAAAAATGTAATTATTTCTTTTGGTGGTATTACCGTTAGTTTTGCTACAATTACGGCGCATTTGGATACCCAAACTTATAACCGCGCGGTTCCCCGTAAAGGTGCGGCGTCCGTATTGGCGCTAGAAAGTACCGCCTTTAGCGCTAACGATTTTGGCGGCAACGATTGTAACGTTAGCAAAAAAAACGTAATTTCCAAAGGTTTTGGTTTCCTTAAATACGGCATTTAATCGATTTTTTTTACATATTTTTTTAATTAATTACTGGTATTCCTTTTTCGAAAAGTAATTAATTTTAAATTTTTTTCGTTAATTTGTTACAATTAAAACCATAATTTCCTTTCGTTATATTGCTTTTGCAATATTGCGAAATTCCAATGTTTTTAATTACTAACTAGGTTTTAATGCTTTAATAAATAATTTTAAAATGCTTTTTCCTTGCCCCTTAATGGGTTTAAATACCGCCGATATATATTTACCGCTACCCGAACGCTTAAGCCCGTTTGCCGTATTATCCGGAGGTTTTCCCACTTTTTTTTTAAGCAAGCAATGGTATTTTTTACTACAATATACGTTTAAAATGCGGTAATTGCTTTAACGTATTGCGCTAAATATATATTAAGGGTTAATCGGTGCAAAAGCGGGTAGTTACCGGGTTACGGGCCGGATGCGGTATTTTTTTTGTTAAACCTCCGTAAATTTTTTACCAAAAGTGCTATCGCCAACAAAAATTGTTCCTTTTTTAATTTCCCCTTTTTTCGTACCCTTTCGGGCACGCGGGGTCGGTTTTATAAATTTTTCGCGCTTTATGCGCTTTCGTACAATTTAAATTTTACCTTATTTTTTAATTTTGCCGTTATATTTTGGCCGCGATACCGGTAATTTGTTGGCATGTCCCCGGGGGGTTCGTGCTTGGCTAACTGCTAGCGCTTTTTTTTCTTTTTTTGCCGGGCGGTTTCGCCCGTACATTTAACGCTTTTTGCTTTTTGCCGAACGGTTTTGCCCGTACTTTTAATATATTGCCCTTTCCCGATACGGCTTATTCCAAACCGTTTGTACCGCGCGTGCGACCCCGTAAGTAGCCGGTAATTTACGGTATCCCGTTAAGCCGCCCCAATGCCCGGCAACGTTTAAAAAAACCGGCTATAAAACTTTGTAACATTCGGAAAAGTAAATTCGTACCGGCATATAAAAAGCTTTTGTTGAAATTGACAAGTTATGTAAGGTGCTACCCTGCACTTACCCTGCACTTACCCTGCACCTACCCTATACCTACCCTGCACTTCCCCACGTTAATTAACACAAGTTAAATCTGGAGGCCGAACGCGGAGATCGTTTTGGTGGCCGTGGGTCGATTTTTTGCAATCCCCATACAAAATAATATTGCGGAAAATCGCGCGCGGCACCGCAACCCTTTAAAGGGGAAAACCCTTAAGATTAACGTCGGTGGGTATATAAGGAAAGGCACTGAGTTGGCACCCTTTCCCTGGAATAGCACCTATTTCTAACAACCAACGTGGGCCTGTCAGCATTATATTATAGTGCTTGACAGGCCCGACCCTTGTGAACGTAACCTTATAAATTGCTGTAATCGTGCTGCAAAGCCCCAATTTGGACCTTGTAAAATAACAGCTTTTTTTCCCGTTCGAAACCGCAAGCCCTTTTTTTTTTTTTTTATGCACTTAATAACCATTCCAATAATTTTAACGATCGTAACCGTAAGTAATTGGTATTTAACCGTTCTTTTTAAACATTTGGACTTAACCGGTAGCTGCAAATGTTATCCTTCGTACCCAATTACGTAAAAAAAGTAATATTTTTTTGGGTATTCGTTTCGGGTTTTTCGGTTTTAGCCGGCCCGCTGGCCCTTTTTAACAACCTTTCGGTATTTTTTTTAATTATCGTAATTTAATCGAACCCGAATTTGGATTCGCCGGAACTTCCAATCTTTTAAATTTTTAACAATCGCTTTGCCGGTAACCTTTCGGTAAGCTTTTTAAATGCCGCGGGTTTATCGGGCCCTTTTACGTTTGCAACCTTTTAAAATTCTTGTAAACGTTTTACCGGTAACCCCTCGGCGGGTTTTAACCGCCGCGGCAAAAAAACCTTTGCCGAAAAAAAGCGTAAAGCGCGCGACGAGCGCCGCCGTAACGCTTTCGATTTTAATAAATTTGCCCCCAAAACGGACATTACTTTTTTTTCGCTTTACATGGGTATTTGCAACGCGTTTTCGTTGCAAAAGGTTATCGATTCCCAATAAAGCGGTAATTAAAACCTTATTTATTTGCCCCTTTTTAAAAACAATTATACGGAGCGTGCAATATTTTGTAACCGTTATTTTGGTTGTTAAGCATATTAAAACTATGCCGTTAACCCTTGTATATCGATATGCTTCGATAATTGTACGGGGTTTTTTAAATGCATTTATTGCAAAAACGTGGTTAGTAACAAAGCTTGCGTTAAACTTCCCGAATGGTTTTGGAAAATGGCCTAAAATTTTTACAAAATTTTAAATACCGTTTACCAGCGATTTTTTAAAGCGATACCGGAGCTTTTCGAAAAGCTTACCAAAGCCCAATTTTGCGCTCGTAAGGTTATTTAAAAGGCCAAATCTTTCCATACTATATTGGCCGAACAATTTGCGCGCTATAAACGTTAAACCGTTATTTAAAAACGCATTTAGCGCAAAATTGCCAGCGCTACAATATTAAAAGCTATTTAAAACATTTTTTAATAGCTTTACGTTATCGCCGTTTAAATAAAAAGGCAAGCTTAAACTTTGGCTGGTATCGGTAACTTTTTTAACGAAATAAAAACGTTTTTTAAGCATTTCGAAAAAGGTATAATTGCTTTTTTTAATGGCATTGCCGCTAGCTTTGTTACAATTGCGGCGCATTTGGATATTTAAGCTTACAACCGCGCGGTTTCCCGTAAGGGTGCGGCGTTCGTATTGGCGCCGGAAAGTGCCGCTTTCGGCGCCAACGATTTTGGCGGCAACGATTGTAGCGTTAGCGAAAAGGACGTAATTTCCGGAAATTTTGGTTTTTTTGGATACGGCATTTAATTAATTTTTTTTACATGTTTTTTTAATTAATTATTGGTATTCTTTTTTTAAAAAGTGGTTAGTTTTAAGTTTTTTTCGTTAATTTGTTACAATTAAAATTTTTAAAACCATAATTTTTTTTTGTTATGCTATTTTTATAGCATTGCAAAATTCCAATGTTTTTAATTACTAATTGGGTTTTAATGCCCCAATAAATAATTTTAAAATGCTTTTTTTTCGCTTTTTAATGGGTTTAAATCCCGCCGACATGCATTTGCCGCTACCCAAACGTTTAAGCCCGTTCGCTGTACCATTCGAAAGTTTTCCCATTTCCTTTTTGGGCAAGCAATAGTGTTTTTTATTACGACGTACGTTTAAAATGCGGTAATTGCTTTAGCGTATTGCGCCAAGCATGCCTTTTACGGGCTTTCCAAAGTATGCTACACTTTGCATGTTTTTCGGAATTTAAATGTATCGTACCATTAATTTAAAGCGTTTCCCGTACTATACCGTTTTTACCTAACTTTTTATTTATAAAGCACGATATTTTACGGTTATTACAAACCGCTTACGGGTTTTTTTACGTTTTTTCCCGGTAGCTAGCCGGTTCGGCACGTTAAAACATTTTTTTGGGCCATTTTTTTGGCCTTTATTACTTTTTTTTGTAATACCCCCGTTTTTTCCGGGTATTTACCCGTTAAGGTCCGGTATTTTCCTTATTTTATAAGCTCGCTTTTAATAAATTTGTTTTATACGTTTAAACAATTTTTTTCGTAATATCCCTTTTTAGGATTTACGAATTTTCCGATTCGTTGTAATTTATTTATTTAACCAAATATTTTCGTTTTCGCAAAGGCCTTTTATATTTTAGCAAAGCTTTTACTTCGAAGCAATCCTTTTCCTTTTTTTCGATTTTTGGTTTTTTATTTTTTGGTTTTTTGCCGGGCTTTTTTTTAAACGCCCGCAATAAATTTG
>NW_008804732.1:0-5114 GCF_000145635.1 Gaeumannomyces tritici R3-111a-1
ACTATACCGTTTTTACCTAATTTTTTGTTTATAAAGCACGATATTTTACGGTTATTACAAACCGTTTACGGGTTTTTTTACGTTTTTCCCCGGTAACCAGCCGGTTTGGCACGTTAAAACATTTTTTGGACCATTCCTTTGGCTTTTATTATTCTTTTTTTGTAATACCCCCGTCCTTTCCAGGTATTTACCCGCTAAAGTTCGGTATTTTCCTTATTTTGTAAGCTTGCTTCCAATAAATTTGTTTTATACGTTTAAACAATTTTTTTCGTAATATCCCTTTTTAAAATTTACGAATTTTTTAATTTATCGTAATTTATCCATTTAATTAAATATTTTCGTTTTCGCAAAAGCTTTTTATATTTTAGCAAAGCCTTTATTTTGAAGCGATTTTTTTTTTTTTTCGATTTTTGGTTTTTTATTTTTTGGTTTTTTACCGGGCCTTTTTTTAAACGCCCGCAATAAATTTGCCGGGAATACGTTATGTATCCGGTAATTTACCAAAAGCTTTAACCGGAACGCTAAACCGGTTAACCCAACCATTTTTAAAACCTAAAAAGGTTTTAACCATTTATTCGATAGCTTTTTTAACGGCCTTTTTATTTTAATATTCGCCGTATTTAGCAATACCCAATCGCTTACCCCGAAAAGCACCGGGGTCTTGCTTTTATTATAATATTTTTTGTACATATTATTCGCTTTTTTTAATAATTTTTTAGCTTGCTTTTTAATTGCTTCCAAAGCTTTCGCTTTAATTTTTACCGTTGCCGAAAGTTTTTTTTTAACTACCCAAAAGTTATAAAGCTTTTGTAAGTAAAACTTTATTAGCAAAAACGCCGGGGTTTTTTGCGACCCCGAATGCACGCTCGTATTATGCATTTACGCTGCCAAATGCAATAGCAACGCTTAATCGTTTTACCTTTCGTAGCAAAAGCATTAAAAGTAATGCTTTATTGCTTGGTTCGTCCGTTCCGTTTGCCCGTCGATTTAAAGGTGGTATGCTATTAATAGCTTTTTTGCAACCCTTAAATGTTTAGCAAAGGTTATTTAAAACCCGTTTGTAAATAGTTTGTTCCGGTTCGATACAATCCTTTTGGGCGTTCCTAATAGCCCTTAAACGTGTACAAACAAAAAATTCCCCAATCCTTTACTAGTTAATTTCGTAAACGTTGGAATAAAAAAGCTATATTTGGTAAACCGGTCGACCATTACCAATATTGCGTTGCGCTTTTTACCGGCTTTATTTATTAACGTTAAAAACTTTCCAATAAAATCCATCGATAGCTTTTATCCCGGGCGGTTTGGTACGGGCAAAAATATTAGCAGCCCGTAAAGTGTTTATGTTTTCGGCTTTATTTATTGGTATATTTAATACGTTCGTACGTATTTGCGTACGTTTTTAGCCATACCCAGCCATTTAAATTGCCGTTTAAACTTTTTTAAAATTTTGGCCATACCTTTATAACCCCCCGTTAGGCTATCGTATTATTTCCAAAGCATTATTCGCTTAAACAATATTAAATTTAAAACCCAAACTTTTTTTTTGTGCTTAAGCAAATCGTTGCTAATTTTCCAAACGTTAAGCTTGTTTTTCCAAATGCCGTTTTAAACGAAATCGTTTTTTATTTATGCTTTAAAAATGCGCTTTAATATCGTTTTAATATCCTTTTTAGTAATGGTCGTCCTTACGTAAGCTGCTTTTTGAAATTTGGCCAGCAAATCGTTTTGGAATTCTTTTTTTGCTATATTGGCTTTCCCGTTTATTGGTATATTTTGGGAACGTTTTAACAAACCATCCGCGGGGTTCCGGTATTTTGGCTTCCATTTAATCGTAAAATCGTACTTTATTAAGTTTTTAAACCATTTTATTTAGCGCTTTGTTATTTTTTTTTTTATTAGGATATGGGTATAATTTAAATGGTCGGTAATTATTTTAACAATTTTTTGTAAATAGGCTAAGTAATATCGTTACTTTTTGAAAACTTTTACGATTGCTAGCAATTTTAAATTAAGGATTGCATAACGCAATTTTTTTTGTTGCAGCTTTTTTAACATGTAAGTTACCGGGTATTACCGGCCGTTTTATAGCTACAATAGCACCGCCTTTATCGTAAAAGCTAAAGCGTTAATCCGTACGCATAACGGTTTCGAAAGGTTAAAATGCACCAATACCGAAGCTTTCGTAAATAGCAATTTTAATTTGCAAAAAGCCTTTTTCGCAATACTTTTTAAATAAAATACGGTATTTTTGCTAAAAAGGTTTGTTAAAAGCATAGTAATTTTCGCGTAACCTTTTATAAATTTCCGATAATACCCCGTAAAACTTAAAAATATTTGGATGTTTTTAACGCTTTCCGGTATTTTTTATTTTAAAATCGTAATAACTTTATTTGGCAAAATTTCGACCCCAAATTTGGTTATCCTAAACTTTAAAAAATCGATATTATTCGTTTTAAATTCGCATTTAACCGGGCTAACGTAAAGCTTAAACCGTTCGAATCGTTTTAACATTGTTTTTATTGCTTTGCGGTACTTTTTTTGTATTTTCGAAAAAATAAGGATATTGTTTAAATATACAATGCAATTGTTGTTAATTAATTCCCCAAGCGCTATATTAATAAAGCTTTGGAACGTTGTTAGGGCGTTGGCTAAACCGAAAAGCATTATTAAGTACTCGTAATATCCATATTTGCAACGGAAAGCAATTTTTTACTCGTTTTTTTATCGGATCCGTATTTTGTAATAAGCGTTTTTTAAATCCAGTTTAATAAAATACTGGCTTTTAAATACCCGGTTAAATATTTTGTAAATTAGCGGGAATGCTAGCCGGTTTTTCCTGGTAACCTTATTAAAACCCTAATAATCGATACAAAGGCGGAGCTTCCCGTCCTTTTTTAAAACGAACAAAATTTCGGCGCCGGCGGGGCTAATTAAATGCCAAATTTAACCCTTCGCTATAGCTTCGTCGAAATACCCCCGGAAGGTTTTTAATTTCTTTTCGGATAAAGGATAAATGCTTTCGTAAAGCGGCATCGTTTTTTTTTTAATTTAATCGCGTAATTTTAGCTTATATGTTTTAGCAAAAAGTTCAATTTATAAAGCTGCGCATATTTTGCAATTATCCTTTTAATTTATTCCGGGAAAGCTTTTAACTTTCCCCCGGGGTTTTTTGGGGTTTTTGGGCGTGCAACCGTTAGTACGGCTATCGCTTGTTCCGATTGGATTAGCTTTTTAATTATTTCCAACAAAATTATTTTAACCTTTTTAGTAATTACCGGGAACTTTTACTTTATATTCCCAAACCGGATTTTAATATCCTTTTGCTAAAGCTAAAGCATGCCCAACGTAATGTTGTACCCGGCCCGGGGCATTATTACGTAAAACATTACTAATTTTCGGGTTATTCCCTAACTATTCGTTACCCGAATTTTGTATTTTTTTACCTTTAGCATGGGCATGCGTTTTTTGGTATCGAACCACGCCAAATAGCTTTCGTTTGGTACCGGTATTTTTTTTATTTTTATTAAAAAACGGTTATGCAGCAAATTAACGTCGTTCTTATTGTTAACTAGCGCTTTTAACTTTACCCGGCGACCGTTAATTTGTAAATACATTTCGGTTTTTTAGCGCGTCCTGGCCGCCGGGGCGCACTTTTAAACCCCGGTGCTTAAACGGCCAAATAGCGGTATCGAATTAGGTAACGATATTTTGCTTTTTTTAAGGCACGCCGGCCGGATATAACTTAGCTTTTTATACCCGTAACACCGTACTTCGGGCCTTTTTTTTTTCGCCTTTTGTATAATCGCTAAAGCTAACGGGGTTTCCAAATTATCCGTTCGTATTTTGCATGTTGCAGCGATATAATTTAGCTGCCCGCATTTAAAATAAGTAACCGGCTTTTTAAAAGCTAAAACATTTATATCCCCCGGGGTTTTTTTATACGGTCCCGATATTATTTTTGCTTTAAAGGCTTTGGTTTGCAATTCCTTTATAATGCAAGGAAAGCTTTTAAATATTACCCATTTTTGGATTTTAAAGCGAAGCCGGTTAAGGAGTAATATTATCCTTATCCATTTGGGTGCTAATTCGGAAAGGTCGTTTTTTACCAAATCCCAACGAATCCGGAACGTTTCGAACAATTCGTAATTTTTTTATTTAATAGCGGTATTTCCCGCAAATTTTTTAATTGCTAGCTATATTTGCGAATTGGGGTTTTTCGACTTTATTTAAAGCTACCGCAAAAAATCGGTTTAAATAAACGATACCCCGGTATTTAAGTAATGCATTTGCTTGTATTTTGTTTATTGTACCCGCCGACAATGGTCGAAAATGCTAAAAGTTATTTAAATTTTTATACGGTCCTTACCGTAACGTCCCTTTTCGTTTTCGAAAATAAATTTGTAATTGTTAATGTAATGGGCGATATTTTGCCAAATTGCCGATTTTTTAAATATAAAAGGTTTAAAAGTAATTTTGCTTTACGTAAAACCTTTTCGTTGCTTAAAAGTATTTTTTTATTTTCGTTTAAGCTTTTATGCGCATGCTTCAACCTTTTGTTTTGGATTTTTTAAATTAAGCGAGCGCGCTTGCTTTGGGCTTTTAACGCGTTGTTTATTTTTTGCAATTTTTTTACGAAAAGGTTTTCGAAATCGTTGGAAATTTGCGGGGCTTTTTTGGTATTTTGTTCCGGTAGCCCAACGGCCTTTTTTAACGTGCTTAACGTAGCGTCGAACGTTATTATAAACGGTGCAAGGTCGCAAATGCCCTTTTTAAATTTGTTCAATCCCTTCCGGTAATTACTCGGGCTTATTCCCCAAATAAAAAAGGTGTAAAAAAAAACAATATATTAAAAGTTAATCGGTGCAAAAGCGGGTAATTACCGGGTTACGGGCCGGATGCGGTATTTTTTTTGTTAAATTTCCGTAAATTTTTTACCAAAAGTGTTATCGCTAACAAAAATTGTTTTTTTTTTAACTTTTCCTTTTTTCGTGCCCTTTTAAGCACCCGGGGTTGGTTTTTTAAATCTTTCGCGCTTTAAGCGCTTTCGTACAATTTAAGCTTTATTTATTTTAACTTTGCCATTATGCTTTGGCCGCAATACCGGTAATTCGCCG
>NW_008804733.1:0-5107 GCF_000145635.1 Gaeumannomyces tritici R3-111a-1
TTTTTTTTGGTGGTCTTAATTGACTTTGAAATGGGAGCCCCTTTTTTGCGGTTCGGATTTTTTTTTTTCAGTTGGTGGCAGGCAAGTAGGTAAGACGACAGGTGGGCCTAGCACGATCCCATGCATGGCTTTTTTTTTTTTGCCATCGCACTGGCCCGCCCATTCCGGACTAGCCCTGAACTCTCTTCTCTCCTTAGGATCCCCCCCCTCCGTCAGCAAGAAAGCTCCATCCCAGCCCATCCCAGCCCAGCCCACTTGTGCGGCGCGGGCGCTGTCTTTGCTGCTGCACGTCTCACCGAAATAGCACGGAGCAATATATTGCCCCCATTTATATTCCAGTCAGTCCCGATCCACGCATGCACACACTCTGCGTCTCTCGCACGTAACTTCGTTCTCCTATTCACCACCACCCCCCCCACCCCCTTTCTCCCCCGCAAAATCCGAGAAATGTTGCACAAAAGGAAACATGAAAGCTTCCCATTCGTCAATTCGCGACTGGGGAGCTGTCGGCAGAGTTCGTGAGACCTCAGAGTCACGGCTCGCAAGGTCGCCATGGGTGCATCCCCGTCCCCCTTGCTGACCGGCCTGTTGGTCAGAGTCTCTGTGCTGCACAAGAGCGGCACCCGGCATTTTCTTTTTCTTGTTTTAGGTAGATGCTGTAGGATGTTGGTCGGGGGTGGCTCTGGAGAAGAGGAGCTCATAGGGTTGGAATCAACGTGGGGGGGAGGGGGGACATACATGGCCAGCACACAATCTGACCAGCAAGCGTGTGCCAAGAATAGGTAGGTAGTCATCAAAGGATAACCTGGTAGAGGTATGCATCGAACGCAAGTGGCTATTTTTTTCTTCTTCTCTTCTCTCCTCACTACCTGCCTTGGCCCTCGTCTCGGTCCCCACCAGCGCCGTCACCCTCGCCCTCGTCATCCTCACCGTCGCTGCCGTCGTCGTCGTCGTCGTCGTCATCCCCATCTTCGTCGCGCGTCAGGTACGGCACGAAGCGAAAGTCAAGCCACTGCATGCCGCCGCCCTCGACCTCGACCATGAACTGGAAGCTCAGCACGCCCTGGCCGTCGCCGCGTAGGCTGACCTTGCTCGAGATGCGCATGGCCTCGCTCGCCGACTTGACCACGTCGAACTTGAAGCTCTGGCGCCAGCGCTCGCGCACCGAATGGGTCTCGAGCAGGTCGCGGCCGCGCGCAAAGTCGACGGCCGAGCTGCCGAGCGGGCCGTTGCCCGTCAGGCGCAGGTAGGGGTCGCGGCGCGAGGCGGCCACCGTCAGGCGCGTGGGCGAGTTGGGCGCCAGCTCGGCGAGCGCGTCGAGCAGCCAGCGGCTCTGCATGATGATCTTGAAGGACAGGTCGTCGCGGTCAAAGGGGATCTCGTCGGGAGCCTCGGGCAGGTACGTGACGATGTTGCAAGTGGTGCTGACGCCGGCCTCGTCCATGGCCACGCTGAAGGGTGCCCCCTCGTCCTGGTACGACAGGCAGCACGTGCCGGCCACGCCGAGGTTCTGGTGCATGAAGGCGTCGGGCCGGTAGTTGCGCAGGTTGCTGCGGTACGGGTCCGTGTCGGCCTTGGCCTGCCGCGCCGCCGCGTCGGCCGTGCCGAAGAGCTGCAGCGTCTCCATCAGCGCCGGCAGCGAGATCTGGAAGCTGGGAGGGAGCGGCGCCCTGGCCTCGTCGTCGTCGTCGTCGTCCTCTGGCGCCAGCAGGTTGAGGGCGTAGGTGCTGAAGAGGGCCTTGTTCAGCGATGCCACGCCCTGCATGACGCGTGCGTGCTCGGCCATGAACCTGATGCCCTCGCCCGTGATCTCGACGTGCACCTTGTTGGTGAAGCTGATGGTCCTGAGCAGCTGGTAGAGAGGCCTGGTGGAGCTTGTCACTGCCCTGAATACAGGCGCCGGCGGTGCCGTTCCCAGCGTGTTTGCGGTCATGGTGGGCAGGCTTGGAGCTGCGACGCTCAAGGCGTGCGTTGGCGTGTATCGTCTCTCTCTTTATGGATCAGTTTAGCTAACTTTCCCTTGATGGCTCAAGTGAGCGGCCAGTGTTGGATTTTGGAGATGAGCTCAGTTAATTGTCAGTTGAAGCAGTTGAGAGGAAGCAACTCCACCTGGAATTCACGCTGCCCCACATCTTCCTCTACCTGTTTCTCAGAGTTCAGTGGCATGTTGCTGCTGCGCCGCATCGTACAAGTCTATTCCCTTATCCTTTATTTTATATTATTTTGTGAACTCTTTTCTCAGATGCTCCTTGAACTCGCATAATGTCAAGAAATTGCTGTTGGAAAGCACCAGCTCTGGTTAGCCCGCTGCCCGAGAGGCTACAAGTCCACGTGCCGAGGAAACATACCATCCATCACCATCAAATCCATGGGTATCCATCCATCCTCAACATCTACTTCCTTTAAACGTAGACCCCAACCGCGCAAAACAGATAAACCAAACCGAAGCTGCGCGGTGCGTACGCGTGTTAGAACAAATCAGTTGGACGGGCAGCCAGCGAGGACACATCTTACCCCAGTGCCAGCGACGCAGGGACGCCCAAGAGGAAGATGTTGACGAAGGAGCGGTCTATCACAGGTTAACACAGACTGCATTGCGTATTGCTTGCAGAGCTCCAGCCGGGCACAGAGGGTCTTACTCATAGCAAACACGCCGGTCGAGGTGACGGCAAGGGCGAGCAGGAAGAAGGCGAGAAGGGACTGGTTTCCCTTGGAGATGGCTGGGACAAACAGGTCGTTGGCCGAGGCCTGCCAGGCCGACGTGAGTGATGGATCCATGAGAAACGAGGGGCGTCGACGGGGACGGGGTTGCAGGCTGGGTCTTAGGCTGTCGGTGGTTGTGTGCTTCTCTCGAACTCACTCGCAAATTGGGGACCAACCTCAACGAGCCAAGCAAGGACACGATAAGCAACCGTGGCTTCCCCTGCCAGCACCCGCCCAGCCGCCCCATCCGACCCACAGTACATATTCTCCCCAGAGCGCCCCCACATCTCCGCGTCGTCCCTTGGGCGCAATCACGTGCATCCGCATCGGCCGCCCAGAACACCCCCCTCCGTACCCTGTTGGCCCGGCCCAGCACATCGTACGCCGGCCGGAGCGCGCGGCTTCCACCGGAGCGCGCAGTTAGCAAGCACCGTTTATTTACCCGTCTCCTTTTATCCTGCAGGTCAATATGAAGGACGACGGTAAGCCCGCGCCATCTCCCTTCTCCATAGCTGCGACATGCGAGGCGCCGCGTCGCGTCGCATCCTTTGCGACGGGGCAGAACATGCTAACCAATGCCCCCATCGCGCACCACCTCGCGCAGGCCCCAACGGAAATGGGAAGCGCAAAGCCTCCGAGGAGCCCGACTCCCCGGCGACGTCCAAGCGCGCTAAGCACAGCCAGTCGACGGAGCCGCCCGAGACCGACCCACCGCCCTCTGCCCCGACCCCGACCCCGGCCCCTGCTGCCCCCGCGGCAACGGCGGCTGCTACTGCTACTGCCGCCGCCCCGGCGCGCATCCCCTTCCCCGAAAAGCCGGCGGTGATCGAGGAGCGCAACGGCGAGATCGAGTTCCGCGTGGTCAACAACGACAATGAGCGCGAGAGCCTCATCATCCTGACGGGCCTCAAGTGCATCTTCCAGAAGCAGCTACCAAAGATGCCAAAGGACTACATCGCCCGCCTCGTCTACGACCGCACCCACCTCTCCATCGCCATCGTCAAGAAGCCGCTCGAGGTGGTGGGCGGCATCACGTACCGGCCCTTCAAGGGGCGCCAGTTCGCCGAGATCGTCTTTTGCGCCATCTCGTCGGACCAGCAGGTCAAGGGCTACGGCGCCCACCTCATGTCGCACCTCAAGGACTACGTCAAGGCCACGTCGGACGTGATGCACTTTCTGACCTACGCCGACAACTACGCCATCGGCTACTTCAAAAAACAGGGCTTCACAAAGGAGATTACGCTGCCCCGCTCCGTCTGGATGGGCTACATCAAGGACTACGAGGGCGGCACCATCATGCAGTGCAGCATGCTGCCGCGCATCCGCTACCTCGAAATGGGCCGCATGCTTCTTAAGCAGAAGGAGTGCGTCCACGCAAAGATACGCGCCTACTCAAAGTCCCACATCGTCCATCAACCCCCGCGCCAGTGGCGCACCGCCGGCGCCGGCGCCGGCGTCACGCCCATCGACCCGCTCTCCATCGACGCCATCCGCGCGAGCGGCTGGTCGCCCGACATGGACGAGCTCGCGCGCCAGCCCCGCCACGGCCCAAACTACAACCAGCTCCTGCACCTGCTCAACGACCTGCAGAACCACCAGAGCGCCTGGCCCTTCCTCGTGCCCGTCAGCAAGGACGACGTGGCCGACTACTACGACGTCATCAAGGAGCCCATGGACCTGAGCACCATGGAGACCAAGCTCGAGGTGGACCAGTACCCGACCCCGGAGGACTTTATACGCGACGCCAAGCTCATCTTCAACAACTGCCGCAAGTACAACAACGAGAGCACCCCCTACGCAAAGTCGGCCAACAAGCTCGAGAAGTTCATGTGGCAGCAGATCAAGGCCATCCCCGAGTGGTCACACCTGGAGCCATGATATGTTCTTTTTTTTTTTTTTTTTTTTCAGTCTTTTTTTGTTTTTCAGTATTCCTTCCCTCCATCGGGGACTCCCTCTCGCACTGGTGTTTTTGGCGTCTGCATTGGAACATGGCTTATTTTATTTTTTTTGTCTTGTATCTACAGCGCACCAATAGAGTGTAAATAAATACCCACGTACGCACACGCACACACGCACGTCCAGGAAGTAGCGTCATCAGACATGGCCTTATCCACCACGTCCAGAGTTCCCTCTTATCATGTTTTATTGAGTTCCGGTCAGTCAAAAGTTTACCAGGGTCTCGTGGCCTACATACTTACTCACCCTCAACTTCTCCTTTATCACCACTTGAATATTTTGCATCTCATCTTCAGCTCTTCACTGTAGATACGAGAGAGGCAGGCACGCGGATATACGAGAGTCTGCATCCCTCCTGGGGAGTCGCAAACAAGGTTTCGGGCTAGATATGCATGTGTAGATCAGGCCGAGCTCGCACGAAGCCGCCTGGACGCGCAACAACAACAAC
>NW_008804734.1:0-5105 GCF_000145635.1 Gaeumannomyces tritici R3-111a-1
AGTGCAGCAGGGCCGGGTCCTGGCGGAACAGCTCGCGCAGGGCGGCGGCGCGGTCGCGGACCAGACGGCCGACCGTCGTGGCGCGGCGCGGCAGGACGGCCTGGACGGGCACCTCGGCGAGCGCGGGGCCCAGCGTCGCCTCGAGGCCGCCTGGGAGTGGTGGGGAGCGGCCCGAGAGCACGCAGCCGTAGGCCACCGACTCGGAGCCGGAAAGAGCCGAGGCCGTCAGGGCCCAGGCGGCCTCGACGAAGAAGGGCACGTGCGACTGCGGGACCGTGCCGTCGGCCACGCGCGGGAGCGGGATATGGCGCTCCGGCTCGGCGACGATGCGGGGCCGTCGGCGGTGTTGGCGTGCCGTCGCAGCTGGCGGCGGGAAGACGGCAGCTGTGCCTTGGAAGCGGCCGGCCCAGAACGAACGGGCGGCGGGCTCGTCGAGGGCAAGGCTCCGGGCCGCGAAGCTCTTGAAGGGAGGCCTGGCCACGATGCCCTGCTCCAAGTAGACGGAATGTATGTCCACGGTCAGCAGCGTCATGATGGACCAGTAGTCTATCACGGCGTGGTGGACCGAGGCGATGAAGGTCCGGCCGATGAAGACGGTGCGGAACAGCGACCGGCCGAGGCCCATGGGCTCGGCGTCGCTGTCTTCGAGATACAGACGAACCTCCTCCTCTTCGGACTTGCCTCGGTCGGCGGCCCGACGGGTCGTCACGTGCTCCCCTTTCAGCACGACCTGGACGATCTGGGGACCCCCGTCGCCGCCGTCGCCGTCTAGGAGCGCGAGGCGGGTGCGCAGCACGGGGTTGGCGGCGGCGACGTCCCGGGTCGCAGCGCAGAAGCGGTCGATGTCGCCCTCGGGCCCGGAATGTAGGATGAAGTGCAGCGCCTCAGCGCGGTCCTCACGTATCATGTCCAGCTGCATGGGCGTGCAGCTGTAGACGTCCTCGACGCGCCCCGGCTCCATGCCGCCGCACCTGGACGCCAGCTGGGCGACCTGGGCGTCGCTCAGGTCCGCCAGGGAGCTGATGATTCTTGGCGCTGTGTCCGGCATTTCTTCAATCTTGGTACAGATGGTGTGACTTGTTAGTGGCCGGGTAGACTTGCCGAGACTTTTGGGTTGGCAAGGCCTGTATTTTCAGCGACATTGTGCCCGGTAAAGAAAGGGGGTGTGACAGGTCTGCCTACCACTTGGTTTTATGCACCAAGGTCGTTATCTTTTGCTCTTCGGTAAAATAGCCAAGGTAGTACTGGATGAAGGGAACACAGAGATGAGCCAAGAGCTGCTGTCCAACACGAAGTTAGTCAGCTACGGATACCAAATCGAGATCATACCCTCCGTCAATCCATCGGAAGCCTCCTTGTTGTCTAGCTGTGCAATTTCTTGGCCTTTCTCGCGTAGCTTACTGAAATGAGACATAATATTCGTGCTTGGCGGGCCAAGGTGATAAGGGAGGCTGAAATAGGGGCAGGAGGCGTGGTTTGGTTTCCCTCTTGTATTGGGTGATGCGCTGTGTCTCGGTCTGGCGATTGAACGGAAAGGAGGGGTGTGCCTGTAGAGAGTGTGGCTGCTTTTTTCGGAACATGCTGCTCGTGAGGGCGGAAATACCGCGGCTGTAAAAGCGTCGATACGGCTGCGGGATTGCAATATAGATAGTGTGATGAGGCCACGGAGAACCATTTTCGGCATGAACAATATAGGTAGCTGATTACCACCCCATGCAGCCTCACCCTCCTCTTCACCTTCCGCCGGGTACTGCACGCGGATCATGCGAGTCCTATCCGGCCCGCCCCATTTGAGAAATCCAGGCCATATCTAGCGGCCCGGTGACGGCTTAATGACGGCTTGGCTTTGGGGAGCCCCGGCCATGCGCTGCCAATGCTCGGCACCACGGGCCTGGCCTGGCTGGCCTTGCAGCACGCTCCCCGGGCGCGAAGCATGCAATGGAGTGGGCGGGTTAGGAAGACGCGGGGGCGGAGCTGATGGGAGCCCTGAACCCTGTGCGGGGGCGCGCGACGTTGCTTTGGTTCGGAAGCTTGGAGAGCTCCTGAAAGGCCCCGCCCGCCTGCTTCTTGCGGCCAAACAGGAGGCCAAAGGCCAGGACGTGGGCGACCTTGGCCCAGGTCGGCCGGCCGTCTATCACCCTCTCGCGCTCCACCTCGGCCCCATCGCGGGCGAGATGGACGCGGTGCGAGTGGGGCAGAAACCTGCCCGGGTGCCAGACGTTCCAGATGACCGAGTTGAGGAGCATGAGGGTGGCCTCAAAGACGTAAAAGTAGACCTCGTATCGAAGGATCGGGCTGAGGTCGCGGAGCGCCTCCAAATTGCCGATCTTGACCTTTGTTGGAGCCGTGTGCTCGACGAGGCGGTAGATGCAGCGGATGAAGATGAGCGCCATGCTGACGTAGAGCGTGGGTAGGAGGACCTTGATGGCGCGGGACCGCGACGGCAGGCTGTCGGAGCGGATGCAGCGCCTGTGGAAGATGACAGTAGCCGAGACGAAGACGACAACGAGCCCGATCTGGATCGACACGGCGGCGAGGATGAGACCCTGGCCAATGGGCTGCTGGCCGCTGGTGGCGGTTGGGTTGGCCCCCAGCGCGACGCCGAGGGCGTTGAGCAGCTCCACGACAGCCATCAGCCCGCCAAAGATGGCCAGAACCCGGCCGGGACTGATGGGTGCCAAGTATGGAACGTAGTAGAATATGCGGCCCAGGACATGGTAGTTTGCCAGTTCTAGGAGCGGTCTTTTCTTGGAATCACAACGTTGGTCAGACACACACACACACATACACACACACACAAGACCGCCCATTGGTACTGATACGAGGACACCTCGATGTCTGCACACTTACGGGCAGATGAAGATAAAGACCTGGCTCAGAATGAAGGCGAGCAGCGGCGACCCGTCGGTGGGGAGGTACAGGTAATGGTGTGATCCATAGGCCCGGAGCGCGTACCCAGCCGTGAAGAAGACGGCGCAGAGGGGGTGGAGGCCAATCAATTTCCACGCTTTGTAGCGGCTGCCGTTTCAAGACGCAATGCGACTCTGCGGTCAGCAAGGTAGCCTGCCATGCATGGGATGCGTGGGAATAGTCTCACTGCAGTGCGACGTACTAGCACTGCCAAATATGGAAAATGGCTGACAGGGCGAAGGCGATAGCGAAGAAGATCGGCGCGCCATGGTTCGGGGCGTAGATGTACACGCTGTACAGGACTGAGGATTCGGGGGCGCTTTGTCAGTGAGTCTGCGGGAGGGGGTGAGGAACATGCAGATATCGAATTCCCCTCACCAGGCTCCCCGAGCGCCATGGCGGCACAGAGCGGGGTAGGGGGTCAGCCACTCGGAATCAGGTGGGTGTGTCGGGCGGCTCTATCCCGGGCGCGGGGGAGACGGCGATATGGGGCCTAGCGCCGGAGTCGGGCAAGCTGTGGCGGCGGTTCGGTTCGGCAGATGGGCAGTAGGTGCTAGTGTGGAAATGGGAAAGGCGCCTAGGCTGGTGCGGATCAGGACCCGAGTGGTAGTCGAAGGAGGTCTGGAGACCAGGTATCTGTCCGTGGGGGCACCAAGCAAGACTGATAACAGAGAGAGTTGGGGATGAAGAGGAAACGAGCCAGAACAGAAAACCGCGAGATCACCGTGAAGGGAAGGCTGCCCATTTTGAGTCTCTCCTCTCGCTCGGCCGCCATGGCAAGTGTGACAAGGGGAAGTGAGAAGGGAAAAAAGAGGAGCATGAGGGCGACGCGTCGATTTCATTCCCGTGGCGAAGCTGGTTGGTTGATGGGCGTGGTTGGCGGTTATCAGGCTCCCGTTTGGGAGCGAAGGCTAAACTGGATTAGGGCAATACGCTCGCCTAGACTCTTGGGATCGACGCTCTAGCTCTGTTTTGGCTAGCTCCCTCTTGGGAAGGAAGCTAAGACTCTTGCCCCCCACCTGGGACCCACGGGCCAAATCTTCCGCAATCCACAGCCAAATGTCAAAACCAACGTCACAGCAGCAAAAGTGCAGGCAGATTTTGGGATTTGGTCAACATTGCATTGATTGGCCAGGCCAAGATTTGACTACACAACAAGGGCGCGTCAGCCTGTCTGTCCACGTCTCTCCGGCAAGGAAGGAGACGGAGCGGCACCGAGTTCACATTGATGCGTACCCTATGACCCAGCAGAAGGCGACAGCACTACAGCCACGGAGAAAAGGGCCGTGGTCCAAGCCCGCACGCAGCCTGGGCACCCCTCGTCACACATGGCGCAATCGCTCCGATGCTGCGGAGCGCTCCCTATGTGATTTCAAGTAGGAGAAATATTGCTGGTTTTATAATGCTAATACGTCAAATTGTTGCTGACAAAAAAAGCATTTATCGATGGTCCATGAAGAGCGTCCCAACGAACAATTTGACCTCACCATTGCGGACTCCCGTGCACCAACCAGCGCAAATATGAAAACGTCGGTTTCTGGCCTACAGCCCACTAGATCTCTATAACCAGCTTCCCAAACTGCTTGCCTGCTTTAAGCTCGTCAAACAGACCCTCGATGGCCTCGACGCACTCGAGGCCCTTGACGGTGCGGCTGACTACGGGCCGCAGCTTGTGCTGGGCCACAAAATCGAGCATATCCTTAAACTCGGCCCTGGAACCGGCCGTGGTGCCGCGCAGCTCAATGTTCTTCATGACAGCCTGCATGGGCCAGTCAAGCACGGGGGAAAGCGTCATGCCGTAGATTGTGATGACGCCGCCGGGCTTGAGCAGCGGGATCGTCCTAATAACGATATCGCCGCCCGCCCCGTCGATAACGGCGTCGAGAAAAGGTCTAGATGGCGGCAGCATGCGCGCCAGGGCGCGCGGCCAGTCGGCGTCCGTGTACAGCACGCCGCCGGCGGCGCCCAGCTGCCGGGCGCGGGCGATCTTGGCCTCGGAGCCCGACGTGACGTAGACGGCGGCGCAGCCGAGCGCCAGGGCCATCTGCAGGGCCTGCAGGGCCACGCCGCCGCCGATGCCCGTGACGAGCACGTTGCGGCCGGGCCCGGCGTGCGCGGGGCCGCACTTTGCCACCAGGGCGCGCCAGGCCGTGACGCCGCACGACGGCAGCGCCGCGCCCTCGGCGGGGCTCAGG
>NW_008804735.1:0-1680 GCF_000145635.1 Gaeumannomyces tritici R3-111a-1
AGGACATGCCCCAAGACGAGCGAGGGTACGATTACGTCTGGGTATTCATCTGCAAGTTCAGCCGCATCATCGCCACGATTCCAGGAAAAAAGTCCGACACGGCCGAGGTGTTAGCAGGGCGGTACTATCGTTACCCTTACCGCTTCTTTGGTATCCGTTCGTGTGGATTAGCGACAACGCAGGTCCGTTTATTTCGAAGTTTATGGCAAAGATCAACCTTTTGACAGGCACCAAACATCGTCACGGCTCAGCTTTCCATCCGCAAACACAGGGTGCCGTGGAGATCACCAACCAAGAACTGGATCAAAGGCTACGCTTTTACGTCGACAAATACCAATCGGATTGGAGCAATCACATCCCCGCGTTAGATTTTGCCCACAACTCGTCGTGGCATTCGACGATCGGCATGGCCCCGATTCGAGTGATGATGGGCAAGGATGCGAGAGACCCCCTTTCGCTTGATCTCGACGTATCAACCGATGGCTCTGACCCAGAAAAACGTGCATGCGACCTCGTCAAACGTATCAAAGGGGTCCAGGACTTGGCAAAGCAGCGCGCGACAGCCACACAGAAACGGCAAGAGAACCAGGCGAACAAGAAATGCAGGCCAGTGGATTTCAACATCAACGACTTGGTGTTCCTCAGGAAGAAGGGTTTCTCAACGGCCGCCCCGACAACCCGGTTAACTCACTGTTCGCAGGACCTTTCCGCATCCTCGAGGTGAAAGGGCACAGCTATGTTCTCGACTTGCCCGGCAACTACAAAGTCAAGAACCTGTTCCACGCCGACCGCCTCCGCAAAGCATCTACAGACCCGCTGCCTCAGCAGCATCAGACTCCGCTTCCGCCAGAGGACATCGACGGAGAGGCCGAATACGAAGTCGAACGAATCGAACGCTCACGGGTGTCACGACGCCAGTTACAGTACCAAGCAGCCTGGCGGGGTCACGACCCGGATGACACTTGGTATCCCGCCGCGAACTTTAAGAACTCCCCGGTAGCCCTAGATGACTTTCACAAGTTATATCCAGAGGCAGACGGCCCACCGAAACGATTGGCGGAATGGATGCGCGCAGCAGCCGAAGACCGTTTTGACCCAGATCATCCTGACGACAACGTGCCAGTTAAGGTTACAACAAAGAGACGGACCAGGTTGTTACGGCATAACTGACTGCCAGCTCGCATCACTTGTGGCACTCGCGATACGAGGTTTGGGAGGGGGTAGTGTGACGGTCCCGCCACAGGCCATACGACCAGTGGCACCGCCACCGCTGTGGGGCATGTGGGGCAGATACAAGCCACATAGATCGCGACACTTCAGGCGCGTGTCGCACCAGCGCGACGAGCGCCATTTCCTTTCCTTTCTCTTCAGTGTAGAATCTTCGTTCATAGCGCCTATGCAAGGCCAGCGTGCCTCCATTATTCCGGCCATAACACTTCCCGACCTTCACCGCTGGGCCTCAGGGCCGTTAAGCGCTTATGCAGGTCCTCGGACCTCCGTGAGGCCGACTCGTGAGGCCGACTAGTTGGGTCCACGGGTTCTTCCGTGTAACACCATCGCTGGACGGTAATGATAGGCCTACGGGCTCGCACATAACCCATTCCTTTATCCCTTTTTCCTGCTATATATTCCTTCCCTCTCTTTTATCCCAACCGGACCAACAGTAGGCTCGTTGGTCCC
>NW_008804735.1:2830-5037 GCF_000145635.1 Gaeumannomyces tritici R3-111a-1
AAATGACTGCAGGCGATTAGAGCCCCCTTTCTTTCTGAATATTAGCGCCTTTTTTTTATGGTGGTGGTGGTGGTGGTGATGCCGATAATTAATTTAGGGACCGTGCTAGAGGCAATGGGCAGCTTCAATTGATCTTGCTGCTTCTTTCCAAGTTTGGGCGCGCGCCTGCCGTGGTGATGTGCTTTCGTGTTTCCCGCTGCATGCTTTGTTGGCAGCTGCCAGCACCCAGTCGTGGCGAGGCGGGAGCATTCCGTGCATCGTGCATTCCGTGCATTCGAGTGCGTCATGCCCCAAGTCGCAGGAAGGAGCATTCCTAATTGTCGGTGCGTTTGAGCGCGTCATGCACTAACTGGCGCCAAGCAGCTTCCTCGCTCTGCTCCCCGTGCACCCCGACAGTGCACCAACCCGAAAACACTTGTTTCTTGCCAAATGAGCCAGAAAAATAGGAGAATGGTTGTAGATTGAGGCCCCCGACTTTCTGCACAGGTGGCTTTTATGTTGGGTGGTTGGTGGTGCAGGCGTTGCGAGTCGTGCAAAAGGTGCAGCGCAGTGCATCAACGTGCATCCGACACGACCACCCGCGTGGGGCTCCTTCCTCAGTTCGCCGGCACCGCACAGAACCACGACCAGCAGTCCCATGAATCACCACTGGGGCCCTCAAGGGAGGACTCCGGGCGGTAGCCAGAGGGGCGCGGGCCCTGAAAGATGCGCGGATCAAGAGAGTCCAACTCTATGATGCGCATGCCGGCTGGCCTCCGCAGATAACGAACGCTCAACCCGCTTAGGCGCACCCAAGCTCCGAACCCTGATTAGGGGACAAAGCATGTCCTGCTCGTACGGACACCAATTGTAACGTCAGCAGTGCGGGCCTTATACCACTGAGCCAATAGCACTCCAAAAGGTCATCAACCCAAGCTGTTGCTTGAATCGCCCGTCTGCACAGCTTATTAAAGGAGGTCAGCGCACAACCACACGGGCTGTTACAACCATCCCCCTTCCAAGATAGACTTCTCCGGGTCTACTCAATCCAACCTAGGTGTGCCTTCCAGGTCCTGCTCGCGCCAATCTGGGCGCAGGGACTCCCGGAGGGGGAGGGCGTGTTCAATTGCGCTATCGGGCGCGGGGGCCGGGGCGGCGGCAGCAGGCCCCTCCAGGCAGGCGGGCCGCCGAGGAGGGTATATTGCAGCGCCCTATTAGCGAGGCGGTTGGAGGGCAACGGCATGACGCCATCGCCGACGCCGTTGGCGGGCGGGAATGTTGGTGTTTGTCGCCGAGTTGGCAGGTGTTGAGGATTTGTATGCAATTTGGCTGTGTGCACCAACAGCACCATGCCAAGAATTGGTAGGTGCGAGGAAGGATGTTTCTAGGAAGTACTTGTTACGTCTTTCCGCAAATTCTCCCCGCCTCTGGGCCTGAAATCCTTCCTCTGAGCTCGCTTGCCGTCCGATTGGGCCATTTGGGTCGTGTTTCCCGAGGTGTACAACTCCAAGAAAGGCCTCCGTTACGCTATTACGGTATCTCTCCTCACTTGGGTGAACTTCCGTGTTGATACCAAATTTGCTCCTCGCCCCCCTCGTCAGGGAGGGCGAGGATTACGGGGCCGTGAATATCGCGGCCGCGCAGAACATGCAGCATCCCGAGAAATGGACGCGGCACGTCTTTTACCAGGCGCCAACGGGGGACATGTTTTTGCGCAGCCGGCCCGACGGCGTCTGGCAGGACCCGGAGCGTGTTCCCACGCCAGTCGCCCCTAGGCAGAACTCCCTGCTCGCGGCGTTTTATTACGACAACAGCAATAACAGGACGAATAGCGACATAGTATGTTCCCCTCCGCCCGTCTGCCCGGGATTTACCGTGGGGACGCTTCGCTGATCTTGTCTCTCTTCCCCTTCGTGACAGCTCTCCCTTTTGTACCTCGACCAGGAAGGCCGAGTCGTTCACGACTTCGCGGCGTATAATTACGACGACCACAAGGCGGGGGAGTGGCTGAACTACAAGATAGGTGAGAAGGGTAACTCGGCTTTCGCAGCGGCGATGCTGGAAGGTTCGCTCTACGTTTACCGCATCGACAGCGAGTCCCACATCGTCGAGCACACTTTGAGCGGGACGTTAAGGCGGATCGGTCCAAAGGCTGCCCGGGATTCGAATATCGCTGTTACTAACGTGGTTGGGGAGTCGGAACTCCAAGTTTCTACATGGCGAGATTT
>NW_008804736.1:0-4743 GCF_000145635.1 Gaeumannomyces tritici R3-111a-1
ACCCCCCGGGAACATGCCGGCGAGCTACCGGTATCGCGGCCAAAGCATAATAGCGAAGCTAAAAAATAAGGTAAAGCTTAAATTGTACGAAAGCGTTTGGAGCGCGGAAGATTTAAAAGATTAACCCCGGGTGCCCAAAAGGGCACGAAAAAAGGGAAGGTTAAAAAAAAACAATTTTTGTTGGCGATAGCACTTTTGGTAAAAGATTTACGAAGGCTTAACAAAGGAAATACCGCATCCGGCCCGTAACCCGGTAATTACCCGCCTTTGCACCGATTAACCTTTAACATATTGTTTTTTTTTTATACCTTTTTTATTTGGGGAGCAGGCCTAAGTAGTTACCGAAAAGGATCGAGCAAATTTAAAAAGGGCATTTGCGATTTCGCACCGCTTATAATAACGCCCAACGCTACGTCGAGCACGTTGGAAAAAGCCGTTGGGCTACTGGAACAAAATACCAAAAAAGCCCCGCAAATTCCTAACGATTTCGAAAACCTTTTTGTAAAAGAATTGCAAAAAATAAACGACGCGCTGGAAGCTTAAAGCAAGCGCGCCCGTTTAATTTAAAAGATTTAAAACAAAGGGTTAAAATATGCGCATAAAGGTTTAAACGAAAATAAAAAAAATACCTTTAAGCAACGAAAGGGTTTTACGTAAAGCAAAGTTACTTTTAAGCCTTTTATGCTTAAAAAATTGGCAATTTAGCAAAACATTGCTTATTATATTAACGATTACAAATTTATTTTCGAAAACGAAAAAGGACGTTACGGTAAGGACCGTATAAAAATCCAAATAGCTTTTAGCACTTTCGACCATTGTCGGCGGGCATAATGGACAAAATATAAGCAAATGCACCACCCAAATACCGGGGTATCGTTTATTTAGGCCGATTTTTTGCGGTAGCTTTAAATAAAGTCGAAAAACCCCAATTCGCAAATGTAACTAGCAATTAAAAAGCTTGCGGGGGATACCGTTATTAAGCAAAAAAATTACAAATTGTTCGAAGCGTTCCGGATTCGTTAGGATTTGGTAAAAAACGACCTTTTTAAATTAGCACCCGAATGGATAAGGACGATATTGCTTTTTAACCGGTTCCGCCCCAAAATCCAAAAACGGGTAACATTTAAAAGCCTTTTTTACATTATGGAAAAATTGTAAGCCAAAGCCTTTAAAACAAAAATAATATCGGAATTGTATAAAGGGACCCTGGGGGATACAAATGTTTTAGCCTTTAAAAAGCCGGTTACTTGTTTTAAGTACGGGCAGTTAAGCCATATTGCTGCAGCATGCAAAATACGGACGAATAATCCGAAAACCCCGTTAGCCCCAGCAATTACACAAAAGGCAAAAAGGAAAAGGCCCGAAATACGGTGTTACGGGTATAAAAAGCTAGGCCATATCCGGCCGGCGTACTTTAAAAAAAGCAAAATATCGCTACCCAATTCGATACCGCTGTTTGGCCGTTTAAGCACCGGGGCTTAAAAGTGCGCCCCGGCGGCCAGGACGCGCTGGAAAACCGAAATGTATTTACGGATTAACGGTCGCCGGGTAAAATTAAAAGCGTTGGTTAACAATAAGAACGACGTTAATTTATTGCATAGCCGTTTTTTGGTAAAAGCAAAAAAAATACCGGTGCTAAACGGGGGCTACTTAGCGTAATTCGATACTAAAAAACGCATGCTTACGCTAAAGGTAAAAAAATACAAAATTCGGGTAACGGATAGTTAGGGAATAACCCGAAAGTTAATAATGTTTTACGTGGTAATGCCCCGGGCCGGGTACAACATTACGTTAAGCATGTTTTAATTCCAGCAAAAGGATATTAAAATCCGGTTTAGGAATATAAAGTAAAGGTTTTCGGTAATTACCAAAAAAGTTAAAATAATTTCGTTGGAAATAGCTAAAAAGCTAATCCAATCGGGACAAACGATAGCCGTACTAACAATTGTACGCCCGGAAACCCCGAAAGACCCCGGGGAAGGGCTAAAAGCTTTTCCGGAATAGGTTAAAAGGATAATTGCAAAATATGCGTAGTTTTATAAATCGGACCCTTTGCTAAAATATATAAGCTAGAATTACGCAATCGAATTGGAAAAAAGAACGATGCCGCTTTACGGAAACATTTATCCTTTATCCGAAAAGGAATTAAAAACCTTCCGGGGGTACTTCGACGAGGTTATAGCGAAGGGTTAAATCCGGCATTTAATTAGCCCTGCCGGCGCCGGGATCCTGTTCGTTTTAAAAAAGGACGGGAAGTTTCGCCTTTGTATCGATTATCGGGGTTTTAATAAGGTTATTAGGAAAAACCGGCTGGCATTTTCGTTAATTTACAAAATATTCGACCGGGTGTTTAAAAGCCAATATTTTACCAAATTGGATTTAAAGAACGTTTATTACAGGATACGGATCCGATAAGGAAACGAGTGGAAAATTGCTTTCCGTTGCAAGTATGGACATTACGAGTATTTGGTAATGCTTTTCGGTTTGGCCAATGCTTTAGCAACGTTTTAAAGCTTTATTAATATAGCGTTTAAAAAGTTAATTAATAGCAATTGCATTGTGTATTTAAACGATATCCTTATTTTTTCGAAAATATAGGAAAAGCACCGCGAGGCAGTAAAAACGGTGCTAAAGCGATTCGAACGGTTTAAATTTTACGTTAGCCCGGCCAAATGCGAATTCGAAACGGATAATATCGATTTTTTAAGGTTTAAAATAACCAGATTCGGGGTCGAAATCCTGCCGGACAAAGTTATTACGATTTTAAAGTAAAGGATACCGGAAAGCGTTAAAAACATCCAAATGTTTTTAAACTTTACGGGGTATTATCGGAAATTCGTAAAGGGTTATACGAAGATTACTATGCTTTTAACGGACCTTTTTAGCAAAAATACCGTATTTTACCTGGGAAATGTTGCGAAAAAAGCTTTTTGCAAATTAAAGTTGCTATTTACGAAAGCTTTGGTATTAGTGCATTTCGACCTTTTAAAGCCGTTGTGCGTGCGGACCAACGCTTTGGCTTTTGCGATAAAAGCGGTGCTGCTGCAACTATAGGACGGCCGGTAGCACCCGGTAACTTACATATCGAAAAAGTTGCAATAAAGAAAATTGCGTTATGCAATTTTTAATTTAAAATTGCTAGCGATCGTAAAAGCTTTCGAAAAATAGCGGTATTACTTGGTTTATTTACAAAAAATTATTAAAGTAATTACCGACCATTTAAATTATACCCATATTTTAACAAAGGAAAAAGTAATAAAGCGTTAAGCAAAATGGCTTAAAAATTTAGCAAAGTACAATTTTACGATTAAATGGAAGCTAGGATACCGAAACCCCGCGGATAATTTGTTAAAACGTTTTTAGGATATACCCGTAAACGGGGAGGCCAATAAAGCAAAGGAGGAATTCCAAAGCGATTTGCTAGCCAAATTTCGAAAAGCAGCTTACGTAAGGACAATTACTATTAAAAAGGATATTAAAACGATATTAAAGCGCATTTTTAAAGCATAAATAAAGGACGATTTCGTTTAAAGCGGTACTTGGAAAAGCAAGCTTAACGTTTGGGGGATTAGCGATAATTTGTTTAAGCACAAAAGGAAAGTTTGGGTCCCGAATTTAGCGCCGCTGCAACGGGCAATGCTTTAGGAACAATACGATAACTTAACGGGGGGTTACAAAAGTATAGCCAAAATTTTAAAAAAGTTTAAACGGCAATTTAAATGGCCGGGTATGGTTAAGGACGTACGCAAATACGTGCGGACGTATTAAATATACCAACAAACAAAGCCGAAAATACAAGCACTTTACGAGCTGCTAGCATTTTTGCCCGTGCCAAACCGCCCGGGACAAAAGCTATCGATGGATTTTATCGAAAAGCTTTTAACGTTAATGGATGGAGCCGGCAAAAAGCGCAACGCAATATTGGTAATGGTTAACCGGTTTACCAAATACAACTTTTTTATTTTAACGTTTATAAAATTAACCAGTAAAGGATTAAGGAGCTTTTTGTTTGCACACGTTTAAAGGCTGCTAAAAACGCCCAAAAAAATTGTATCGAACCGGGACAAATTGTTTACAAGCGGGTTTTAAACAACCTTTGCCGAATATTTAAAAATTGCAAAAAAGCTATCGATAGCATACCACCCTTAAACCGACGGGCAAACGGAACGAACGAACCAGGCAGTAAAGCATTACCTTTGGTGCTTTTGCTGCGAAAAGCAAAACGATTGGGCGTTGTTGTTGCACCTGGCAGCGTAAGTGCACAATACGAGCGTGCATTTAGGGTTGCAAAAAACCCCGGCGTTTTTGTTAATAGGGTTTTACCCACGAAGGCTTTATAACTTTCGGGTGGTTAAAAAAAAACCTTTGGCAGCGGTTAAAGTTAGGGCGAAAGCCTTGGAAGCAATTAAAAAGCAAGCTAAAAAATTGCTAAAAAAAGCGAATAATATGTACAAAAAGTACTATAATAAAGGCAGGACCCCGGTGCTTTTCGGGGTAAGCGATTGGGTATTGCTAAGTACGGCAAACATTAAAATAAAAAGGCCGTTAAAAAAGCTATCGAACAAATGGTTAAAACTTTTCCAAATTTTAAAAATGGTTGGGTTAACCGGTTTAGCGTTCCGGTTAAAACTCCCGGTAAATTACCAAATATATAACGTATTTCCGGCAAATTTGTTGCGGGCGTTTAAAAAAAGGCCCGGCGAAAAACCAAAAAATAAAAACCAAAAATCGAAAGAAAAAAAA
>NW_008804737.1:0-4718 GCF_000145635.1 Gaeumannomyces tritici R3-111a-1
TAATGCCTGAGGTCGCTGCTGCCGACCAAGACCACCTCACATTGGACGGATGACCCGCTGCCCACCGGCCCTTAGCCTTGCTTTTCTTTTTCTTTTTTTCTTTCTTTTTTTGCTTTTGGTGCAGAGTTCGACGCAGCCACGAGTAGGTACGTACCCGGCAGGCCCGTGAGCCTACGCGGTTCCAGCACAGCGACCTTGCTTCGGCTGGGACTGGCTGGACTGCTGGGCTCCAGGCTGGCTGATTCAGTCGGGCTTGCTGCTGAGGCCTGCCCAGTCAGTTAGTTCACGGAATTGGTCAATCAAGTCGGTTAGACCTCCAACTTGCGCATCCACGGCCGAGGCCCGTCCGATTTTGATTGTGTTGCCGCCTGGTGTCCTGTCTTCTTTTTGCTCGTGAATTCCAACTGGTCCCCCCGCCTCAATTTCCTCGCCCTCCTTTGCCTTCCCTGCATTCCATTTCGGGTTGCGCGGCTGCTCTTGTTGGTTCCTCTCACACAGTGACCTGCCTGCTTTGCCAGCCGGCCGACAAAAAAAAAGGCCCAAAAAATGGAGCCAAACAAACCTCCGTCAGGTCGGCCGGTCCATTCCCACGTTGGGCTTAAACAGGATGAGTTTTAATCTACCTCCCTCGTTGGGTCAGCCGGGCCAAGCAGCCAGCACAAGTAGACAGCAATCAGCACCGAAAGGCACCGCACCACACCACACCGCGCCGGCACCAAGCCACCGCAAAAGTCATAACGTCGGACATGCAACGAGACGATGTGGGGGGCGGGACAAACAATATGTCACATTCCCTCACAGCGCAGGACAGAGAGACTCTAAAGCCGGCCTTATTGATTGACGGGCTCCGTCGAGGGGCAACTGGCCAGGAGAGACAGATAGGCCGCCCTGCAAGTCCCCTGTCCGTATCGAGTACCTGCGCCCTGTGCGCTTTATTCATACGCAACGAAGCGCCTAGGCGGTCGGACGCGGCGGTCAGAAACGGAGATGTCTGTGGCAGTCATTTCGTAATCGAATAAAAATGTCAAATTTCGCCGACAGCCTTCCCGCCGCCCCGAAGAGAAATACGAAAGTCAAATGAAGCAAACAGAGAACAAAAAACCATCGTCAGGTGTTTTAGCGGTCGAGACATGGGCAGCGGGAATGGTGTATTCCGCATTTTTTTACTTGCGTCCTTCCCGGCCATTTCTCTACTTGGCCGGTACGCAATGCTGCCGTCCGTATTCGACTCTGAGGCAGCAGCCGGGACCCATCAGGCTCTGGCGACGCATCATTTCGCCATACGGATCCGGATCCGCGCGCATGAGTTTGCCTTATGACGGAGGACGACGGATTCGCCTATCAATCGTGCTGTTGCTGCCCCTTGTTCCATGGCAACAGGCCTCCTCACCTCCCTTGTTCGGGTGAGAAGGAGAACGGGCTCGCATTCCCCTCAATGATGATCACATGTTTGGGGATCCACAAAGAAAGGGGTGGCGTCTGTTCACGAAGAGTGAGCCAACCTCTTTGGAAGGCAATGAACCAAGACAGTGTGGCACACGTGCGGAGCTGTCGCAGAGGGTGAAGCAAAGGTACTTTCATGTTCTTGGCCAGGGGGGTGCGCCAGTCAGCCGTGTCTAGCGCCCAATCAGAGTCTATGAGGTGGTTCTGGCAAGCCACGCCGAAGGTACTGTGTATTTTCCGGCGACAAGTAGCAGAAAAGGGAAAGAAGACTGACAACGGACTGGCACGGAGCAGAGACAAACAAACAGAAAAAATAAACCCATGTTGCCGCCGTGACAGTGAGGCGGAGGCGGAGGCGGCATTCCAGACGGCATGCGCACCAGTGGTTTATTGCTACCTATGCCTCCCCCGTTTGATTGAAAACGCCTGCAAATCTCGCCTGTAGTGTGGAGGGATTGGGAGTGGAGCACCAACCAGAACAGTGCGACCTGAGCCGTCCCAGTGTCAATCCGTAAGCCGATCTTGCAGGGAAGCTGGCGGGTGCGGATGGGCGCTCCGTTTGGCGAGATGCATCCGGCGCAGCACTGGCTCCTTTTCTTTTTTTGTTTTTTTTTGTTTACATAGTGGTTTTTGGTGACATTATCATACTTGTTTGCATGCTAATATTCCTCCCTCCCCCTTGTCCACGCCCGCCTGCGCTACGGCAATTGCACTTGCGTCACGAAGCAACACCCGAGCTTGCAACAGGAAGCAGCATGACGGTGGAAACACGACTGGTGGACACGAGCGTGGGCAGGAAAAAAAGGGGTGCGTATAGTCGATACGGGCAAGGGCTTGGCCGTCGAAACGCCGACGTCGCAATACACCATCATTGCCAGTCGATGCCAGGACATGACTCCCGTCGCCGTCCCAAGGTTCCGATCAGCGATTCCATCAGGCATCAGGGGTTCCATTGTATCTTGGTTTGAGTGCGCGTGCCAGAGCAAGGAGGAGGAGAGGGGCCGGAGCGCCGGAACCGTCGCGACAGTACCCAAGTACCACCACGCAGAGAAAGGCGCTGGCCAGGCCAACGACCGACCTAAAATGCAAATCCTGTTGCGCACAGGGCAGCGCATCCCCCCCCGTCCCTTGCGTCGCACCGCCTTCTCTAACGGGCTGGGCGGTGGGGTGGCCAACGTTGAGCAGGCTTTCTGCACCGGCCACCAATCCCAGCATGCTTCGAGCAACAGCCATGATACGCTGGCAAATGTTTCACACTTTGTCAATTCTATGGGAATGGACAAAGGCACGCTTGCGAACTTGCCCGAGACAGGGAGCGAGGGGGTTTTTTTTTTTACCCAAGTTTTCCCAAGCGGCTGCCGATCCCCGATTTCAGGACCTCCAACATGCCGAGCCATTGCACGATGCAAGGCGAGACACGGCGGCAGCCCAGCCCTTCGTTTTGATGTGCTGCCACCGGTGGTTTTGCCCAGTTCCAAGAAAAGACGGTCGCAGCTTACCATCCGTCTCTTCCTTCCCTCTCTGCCTGTCCGCCTGGCCACACACCCACCCCATCCGCACGACCGCTGGCTGCCGCACCACACTACCTCAGCCGGGCCAGGGCCAAGGTGCATGTCTGTAAAGGGAAAATGGCGCTGGCGGACTGGCTGCTTGGCGAGCCGAGGCACCGACAGGTTCTGTGTAGCCCTGCTAGTCGGTACCTACGGGTCAGGCTCCAGGCTCCATCCAGCGTGGCTTTGCCCACCCAGCGCCTCCCAGATCTGCCCCGAAATCCATCAGTCGAGCGAGCACTGCTTACCTGGGACCCTGTAAGAGTGAGGCCAAGAGCACCGGCAACGGAGCAAGGGGGTACCCCGACGAACCCAGAGAGGGCAATGCGGCTTCCTCGCCCAGTGTGACGCTGCCCTTTCCAACCTTGCGAAACCCGAGCATGGACCGCCCAGCCAAAAGCTGGCTTGCGGTTCTTCTCCATCCCTCTCGCTCCCTCTCCGTCTGCCATGCTTGCAGGGCGGCTAGTCGGCAGACGGTCGACGGAACAAACGCCCTGGGCCTCTCTGGCCGGTCCAAGGTCGTAATGGCAGCGGACACGCGCACAGGACAGGGCCTTGCAGACCGACGGCAAACTTTCCCTTTCCCGCGCGCCCTGCTGCTGCGGCCATGCCCCCCTTCGGAACAAGTCCCTCAGACGGAGATGCGGACCATACGACGCTACCGGCGCGGCCTTTTGCCATCTCGGCATGTGGGGGCCAGCTAATAAAACAGGAGATCCCTTTGGCGGACAGCGTAGCACACACAGTCACTCACACACTCACACACCACGGAGTACTGTGCACACACACACACACACACACTCCGCGTCCCTCGCTTCCGATGCGCCGTTTCCAAGACGGGGCATTCCCATCGACTATTCTCGTACCCACGAGCAAGGACCCATCGGTCCAGCAGGGCAGAACGGTGCTACCTGCCGACCCAACGGGATCTAGGACAGGCCCAAATAACAGAAGCGAAAAAATACAAAAAGAAAAAGTTTTTTTTTCTGCGCAACACACGATCTCTATCTAGCGTGGAGGGGCAAGCCAGAAATGGTCTGGCGATTTCCAAGCATGGGCCTCCTCCTGCCGCGTCGCCTTCTCCCACACCGCGAACTTTCGCGTTAATTGAATTTTTTTTTTCGCCTCTCCACCCAAATGGTCAATGGAGGTGGGGTGGATGGGGTTTCGCATCGCCTCAAAAGGTGGGAGGAGAGGGCAGGGATGGCACCTATTTCCCAACGAACAGCAGGCGAATGACTGGCGCGACCGCTAAGTTGATGCCCCCCTGCCCAGATTCTCCTTCGCTCGCTCGGGGCGCCCATGGCGGGCGACCCTTCCCGTAAAAAAGGTCGCCCGGTAGCCCTTCGAAACTCGGGCGTCAAGAGGGATAGCGAGAGAAGGAGAAAGAGAGAGAGAGAGAGAGGAGGCCAAAAATAAAACAGGCCCGTCTGCAGGGCAGCCCTGGGCACACACGGCTCGCTGCCATGTACCATTGACGGTGCCTAGGTAACCACATGGAGGATGAACATCAACACTTGGCGCCTGCATGCCGACTGGGCGCTTAGCCGGAGACGTAAGGAGAGGGAATTCTGTGGAATTCGGACGGTCAGCAAGCATGCGCGTGCCTAGACAGCACATCACAGCACATCACAGCGTCTTTTTTTTGTCAAACCCCTCGCCCGCGTAAGAATGCGAAAACGGCAATAGCCGAATGAAGCAAGGACGCTGCTCCGCCAACCCCCC
>NW_008804738.1:0-4678 GCF_000145635.1 Gaeumannomyces tritici R3-111a-1
CCGGCGAGTTACCGGTATCGCGGCCAAAGCATAATGGCGAAGCTAAAAGATAGGGTAAAGCTTAAATTGCACGAAAGCGCTTGGAGCGCGGAAAATTTAAAAGACCGACCCCGGGTGCCCAAAGGGGCACGAAAAAAAAAAAGGTTAAAAAAGGAACAATTTTTATTGGCAATAACATTTTTGGTAAAAAATTTACGGAAGTTTAATAAAAAAATACCGTATCCGGCTTATAACCCGGTAACCACCCGCTTTTGCATCGATTAACCCTTAACATATTATTCCTTTTTTTATATTTTTTTATTTGGGGAATAAGCCCGGGTAATTACCGAAAGGGATTAAACAAGCTTAAAAAGGGCATTTACGACTTTGCATCGCTTATAATAACGCCCAACGCTACGTTAAGCACGTTGGAAAAAGCCGTTGGGCTACCGGAACAAAATACCAAAAGAACCCCGCAAATTTCCGACGATTTCGAAAACCTTTTCGTAAAAAAGCTGCAAAAAATAAACGATACGCTAAAAGCTTAAAGCAAACGCGCCCGTTTAATTTAAAAAATTTAAAACAAAAGGTCGAAGCATGCGCATAAAGGTTTAAACGAAAATAAAAAAATATTTTTAAATAACGAAAAGGTTTTACGTAAAACAAAATTATTTTTAAACCTTTTATGCTTAAAAAATCGGCAATTTGGCAAAATATCGCCCATTACATTAACAATTACAAATTTATTTTTAAAAGCAAAAAAGGACGTTACGGTAAAAACCGTGTAAAGGTTTAAATAGCTTTTAGCACTTTTAATTATTGTTGGCGGGCATAATGGACAAAATACAAACAAATGCATTACTTAAATACCGGGATATTGTTTATTTGGGCCGATTTTTTGCGATAGCTTTAAGCAAAGTTAAAAAACCCTAATTCGCGGATGTAGCTAGCAATTAAAAAGCTTGCGAAAAATACCGTTATTAAACAAAAGGATTACAAATTGTTCGAAGCGTTCCGGATTTGTTAGGATTTGGTAAAAAACGACCTTTTCGAATTAGCACCCGAATGGATAAAAATAACATTGTTTTTTAACCGGTTTTGCCCCGAAATTTAAAAACGGGTAACATTTAAAAGCTTTTTTTATATTATAAAAAAATTGCAAACCAAAGCTTTTAAAGCAAAAATAATATTGGGACCGTACAAAAGGACCCCGGGGGATATAAGTATTTTAATTTTTAAAAAGCCGGTTATTTGCTTTAAGTACGGGCAGTTAGGCTATATCGTTGCAGCATGCAAAATACGGACGGACAATTTAAAAATCCCGTTGGCTTTAGCGACCATACAAAAAGCGAAAAGGAAAAAGCCCGAAGTACGGTATTACGGGTGTAAAAAATTGGGCCATATCCGGCCGGTATGCTTTAAAAAAAGCAAAATATCGCTACCCAATTCGATACCGCTGTTTGGCCGTTTAAGCACCGGGGTTTAAAAGTGCGCCCCGGCGGTTAAAACGCGTTAAAAAACCGAAATATATTTACGAATTAACGGTTGCCGGGTAAAGTTAAAAGCGCTGGTTAATAATAAAAGCGACGTTAATTTGCTGTACAACCGTTTTTTGGTAAAAGCAAAAAAGATACCGGTACCAAACGGGGGCCATTTAGCGTGGTTCGATACCAAAAAACGCATGCTTACGCTAGGGGTAAAAAAATACAAAATTTGGGTAACGAATAACTAAGGAATAACCCGAAAATTAATAATATTTTACGTAATAATGCCCCGGGCCGGGTACAACATTACGTTGGGCATATTTTGGTTTTAGCAAAAAGATATTAAAATCCGGTTTAAGGATATAAGGTAAAGGTTTTCGGTAATTATTAAAAAGGTTAAAATGATTTTGTTAGAAATAGCCAAAAAATTAATTCAATCGGGACAAGCGATAGCCGTACTAACGGTTGCACGCTCGAAAACCTTAAAAAACCCCGGGAAAGGGCTAAAAGCTTTTTCGGAATGGGTTAAAAAAATAATTGCAAAATATGCGCAATTTTATAAATTAAACCCTTTGCTAAAATATATAAGCTAAAATTACGCGATCGAATTGGAGGAAAAAACGATACCGTTTTACGGAAGCATTTATCCTTTATTTAAAAAGGAATTAAAAACTTTCCGGGGGTATTTCGACGAAGCTATAACGAAAGGTTGGATCCGGCATTTAACCAGCCCCGCCGGCGCCGGGATTTTGTTCGTTTTAAAAAAGGACGGGAAGCTTCGCTTTTGTATCGATTATTAAAGTTTTAATAAAATTATTAAAAAAAACCGGCTAATATTCCCGTTAATTTACGAAATATTTAACCGGGTGTTTAAAAGCTAGTATTTTATTAAATTGGATTTAAAAAACGCTTATTACAAAATACGAATTCGATAAAAAAACGAATGGAAAATTGCTTTCCGTTGCAAATATGGACATTACAAATATTTAGTAATGCTTTTTGGTTTGGCCAACGCTTTAGCAACGTTTTAAAGCTTTATTAATATAGCGCTTAAAAAATTAATTAATAATAATTGCATTATGTATTTAAACGATATCCTTATTTTTTCGAAAATATAAAAAAAGCACCGCGAAGCAATAAAAACGGTGCTAAAACGATTTAAACGGTTTAAACTTTACGTTAACCCGGCCAAATGCGAATTCGAAACGGATAGTATTAATTTTTTAAAGTTTAGGATAACCAAATTCGGGGTTAAAATTTTGCCGAACAAGGTTATTGCAATTTTAAAGTGGAAAATATTAAAAAGCGTTAAAAATATCCAAGTATTTTTGGGCTTTACGGGGTATTATCGGAAATTTGTAAAGGGTTACGCGAAAATTACTGTGTTTTTAACGGATTTTTTTAGTAAAGATACCGTATTTTACCTGGGGAATATTGCGAAAAAAGCTTTTTGCAAATTAAAATTGCTATTTACGAAAGCTTCGGTATTGGTGCATTTCGACCTTTCGAAACCGTTGTGCGTACGGACCAACGTTTTAGCTTTTGCGATAAAGGCGGTGCTGTTGCAGCTATAAAACGGCCGGTAGCATCCGGTAGCTTACATATCGAAAAAATTGCGATAAAAAAAGTTGCGTTATGCAATTTTTAATTTAAAATTGTTAGCGATCGTAAAAGCTTTTAAAAAATAGCGGCATTATTTAATTTATTTATAAAAAATTGTTAAGGTAATTACCAATTATTTAAACCATACCCATATTTTAATAAAAAAAAAGGTAATAAAGCGTTAAGCAAAATGGTTCGAAAATTTAACAAAGTACGATTTTACGATTAAATGGAAGCCAGGATACCGGAACCTTGCGAATGGCTTGTTAAAACGTTTTTAAAATATACCAATGGACGGGGAAGCCGATATGGCAAAAAAGGAATTTTAAAGCGATTTGTTGGCCAAATTCCGAAAAGCAGCTTACGTAAGGATAACCATTACTAAAAAGGATACTAGGACGATATTAAAGCGCATTTTTAAAATATAAACAAAAAACGATTTTATTTAAAGCGGTATTTGGAAAAATAAGCCCAACGTTTAAAAAATTAACAACGGTTTGTTTAAATATAAAAAAAAAGTTTGGGTTCCGAATTTAATACCGTTTAAACGGGCAATGCTTTAAGAACAATACAATAATTCGACGGGGGGTTACAAAAGCATAGCCAAAATTTTAAAAAAGCTTAAACGGTAGTTTAAATGGCCGGGTATGGTTAAAAACGTACGCAAATACGTACGAACGTATTAAATATGCCAATAAACGAAACCGAAAATATAAGCACTTTACGGGCTATTAACATTTTTGCCCGTGCTAAACCGCCCGGGACAAAAGCTATCGATAAATTTTATTAAAAAATTTTTAACGTTGGTAAATGGAACCGGCAAAAAGCGCGACGTAATATTGGTAATGGTCGATCGGTTTACCAAATATAGCTTTTTTATTCCAACGTTTACGAAATTAACCAATAAAAAATTGGGGAGCTTTTTATTTGCATACGTTTAAAGGCTGTTAAAAACGCCCGAAAGGATTGTATCGGACCGGAATAAGCTATTTACAAACGGGTTTTAAATAACCTTTGCCGGACATTTAAAGGTTGTAAAAAGGTTATTAATAGCATACCACCTTTAAACCAACGGGCAAATAAAACGGACGAACCAGGCAGTAAAGCATTATTTCCGGTGCTTTTGTTGCGAAAGGCAAAACGATTGGGCGTTGTTATTGCATTTGGTAGCGTAAATGCATAATACGAACGTGCATTTGGGGTTGCAAAAAAACCCCGGCGTTTTTGCTAATAGGGTTTTACTTACAAAGGCTTTATAACTTTCGGGTAATTAAAAAAAAACCTTCGGCAACGGTTAAAATTAGGGCGGGGGCTTTGGAGGCAATTAGGAAATAAGCCAAAAAATTGCTAAAAAAAGCGAATAATATGTACAAAAAGTACTATAATAAAGGCAGGACCCCGGTGCTTTTCGGGGTAAGCAATTGGGTATTGCTAAATACGGCAAATATTAAAATAAAAAGGCCGTTAAAAAAGCTATTGGATAAATGGTTAGGACCTTTTTAAATTTTAAAAATGGTTGGGTTAACCGGTTTAGCGTTCCGGTTAAAGCTTCCGGTAAATTACCGGATATATAACGTATTCCCGGCAAATTTGTTGCGGGCGTTTAAAAAAAA
>NW_008804739.1:0-1256 GCF_000145635.1 Gaeumannomyces tritici R3-111a-1
TCTCTTTCTGCGTGGTAGGGACTGTTGTGGTATGTTGACCAGCAGCGGACCGCGACCTGAGGACCGCGCAGCTGGCTGCGGCGTCTAGTTAGACTCAATCCGCCTAGCCTCATGGGGGTGGTCCTATAAATCTACACCTGGAAGCGATGTGACCATGCAGAGACAATATTGTGGACGAATTGTGGACGAGTGTTCGGCCAATGCGTCCAGGAAGGGCCCACCCTGGCGCGTTCATGGCCTTGCTTTGCTGGCCGCTCACCGTACCGCCGATCTATGCAGCTCCTGCCTCGCGAAGCCGGCATGTTTCCAGCCGAAAACCTGGCATCCAATCACGCATCTACCTCCCCGCATGCTGCAAACGGAAAACGAAGCAGCGACACACGCTGCTCGGGCAGCCGTGATGTCAAGAAATCATCGCCAGCGTGTTTTCGGACACGTGTATGACGCATCAGGGCGGGCTCGGGCAAACATCCTGGGTCCTGAAAAGGCTGTCCCAGAAGTGAGCCTTAGGGAGGGTGTGTCGGAAAGAACTCTCTTCCCCTTTGTAAGGATCACGCAGTGTTGCGCCGCGCCAAGCCTCTCGCGTCTGCGCGCCCACCAGGTCGTATCGTTGGCTGGCCGTCAATCCGCAACACAGCGGTGGCTGGGAGGGTCGACCTGCAGCACCGAACCGTTTGCAGGGTGGGAGGCAGCGTTTAGCAGCCCGTTTCGTGCTAGCGCGTTGCGCTCCCTACACGCCCTCACTGGCTAGCCCCGGACGCGATTACGGCTCTAGGGAGGTTTGTTCCAGAGCTTTGCGGCTAGGATTTAGGGGCTAACTGCGTGCATTCCACCCCTACTCCCGAACGAATAGCGGGAAAATTAAAAATTAAAACTAAATCCGTACTTACATATCGGGCTAGTTAGACCCTTTTCAGCAAGCCACGCAGGAAACAACAACCCTCCGGGCCGACTTTGCAGATCCACAAAAGCGCAGGCTATCCGTATGGACGACCAGGGTCAAGTGTCCATGCGTGGCGTCCCACCCGGCAGCCTTGTGCAGGCACCACCCCCACACTAGTGTATATACTGTGGACGACTTTGCACGGCGCAGGGAAACAAAAAATGAGTGATCCGGACAGATGAACAAGGAAACATCGATAGAAACGTAAGGAATTGATCTCCGTCCTTGGAAATTACGGAAAACAAATTCAGGACATGGCATAGCTAACTGTTCTCCAAGAGATCAGACGGCCGGCGATGGTAACAAGCTTGCG
>NW_008804739.1:2744-4640 GCF_000145635.1 Gaeumannomyces tritici R3-111a-1
AAGGATACAACTGCGGTGCCAGCCCCCCCAGGTAGAAAACAGGGAGTACAGGCCAGAAGAAATCTGCAGTATGTTCTGCCAACCCATTTCCTCGGTACTGGCAACCTCTCTAACTATACTTGTTCCATCCTAAAATAGGTGATTGCGCAAAAATGCACCGGGAGCCCGTGGCATGGGAGTTCATGATCAACTACCCGTCCTCCCAAAAGCAGAGCTCGAGGACAAAAAGCCGCGTATTTTGAACGGCGAGGTCCGGGCTGTGGGTGTTTGCAGGAAGCGAGGAAAATGACGCATAAGGATAGATAGGGCGACATGATCAACTACCCGTCGGTGTAAAAGGGGTCCCCGCCTCGCTTGTATTCTCAAAGCCGCAGCTATTCGAGCGCGCCAGCTAAATAAAAGACCAATGTAACAGTATCACCAACCACAAAAGTGCAGCTAAAGAGTACCAGAATAGCACAGGTGACTGGGGCACAGTTTGTGCCCTCTCATAGTCATCTGCTATCGCTGTGCCGCCCGGAGCGTAAAATGGCAGGGCCTCTAGTAGCCAGTCAGCTCGGCCACGTTGGATTTGATGGGTATATACTCACCGGGTCCGTATCCGTACATATTTTCGAAAATTTTCCAACTTGGATGATGCTTGTGACAAGATTGTTTAGAGGGTGGTGGACAGGGGACCCTTTGTGATCGCGCGGACGGGTGTGGTGCGATGTAGCTGTCTTGCAAGCCAGCGTCGAGGTAGGAGATAGCTAGGTCGGTTGGAGGATTGGTTGACAGAAAAGAAAAACACGAGCAGCGACCCAAAAGCGTTGCAAGTTGATCTTTGCTCCGCGGAATGTACCATTTATGGATGAATCGTTCTGCTTCCCTTGTCCTGGCCATTCTTATACAGGATTGGTTTGTTTCTCTGGTTGTCAGTTTGCCTCCCGACACGGCAGCTTGACCCCGGCAGTATCCTCAATTGCCTCAACACGCGGAGCGCCGCCCTGTCGCACCGTGCGAAACTTTCCCGTAGGTAGGTGTGCCGGGTCGCCTCTCAGGTCCACGCAGCCCTGCACGATTATTTAGGGAGCCCTGTTTAGACGACGGCGATCCGGATGGGAAGTTGCGGAGACGGCTTGGCTTGGCCCATTTCCACCTCCCTCCCTGCCTGTGGAATTTGACAAGCTCCACCCTTTCGAACTGCATGCCGGCGATCCTGTGACAAGCTAAGGCACACTAAAACCGCTGCTTTGCACAGACCCCGTTCCGCAGCGAGCCCGTGGGGTGAATCGCTATTCACACGCCAAAGACCGCCACACCGCTGTAGGGGTGCATACAAAGCGGAGCATGAGCGGGGGACCCATTTGTCCGAAAATACTAGCGTGGATCTGCGGGCTTGGTTCACGCCTTTCTTTTTCGGTTTTCGGGTTCCCCACCCCGACCTCCTGATTTATTTTTCTGCAGTCGCCCCATACGGAACTGCAGATTTCTGTTTTTCTGCAGTCGCCCATACTGAACTCCATACTGAACTGCAGATTCTGTTTTTCTGCAGTCGCCCATACTAAACTCCACACTGAACCGCAGATTTCTGTTTTTCTGCAGTCGCCCCATATCGACCATTCACCCGGTGCTATGCAACTCCTCCACACATTCCTTGCATCGATATGGGCTTTTCCTAAGCCTGAGGATAAAGATGTCCAGTCTTTTCTCGACCAGGTGGCAGGGGTTTTGAAAGCCCGCCAAGTAGTTCGGCATCAGGCACTACACGATGAGAGCTGTCCGATTAAACAGGTTGACCTAAATAACCTGGAAAAAACAATACGTTTCGTCTTTTAACAAGAAGAACCCTGACAGAACTGCCGGAAACGAAGCAGCTTGAAAAAACTCAAAGTGCAGAGACCTCATCGCTCTAGG
>NW_008804740.1:0-4626 GCF_000145635.1 Gaeumannomyces tritici R3-111a-1
CGGACCGTCGCCGCCCTACGGTAGTATCTTGTGTGTGTGTGTGTGTGTGTGTGTGTGTGTGTGGTAGGCCCGGAGGTGTCAGAATCGGGAAAGACGAGGGGAGGTGACCTCGACCCTGGATCCTGGGGATTTCGCAGCGTCCAAGGAACGGGAGACCGTCTACCGCGGGTATCGCGGGGGGGTTTGGGCAGGCTACATAACCTGTCGTTGACCATCGAGATGATAAGAAACCGGAAACTAAAAAAAGACCAAGGCGAGGGATAATCGGCTAGCGTGACCGCGATAGTCGGGCCCACGTGCGAGCCAAGGCGGGGCGCGCCCATTTTTCCATCTCCTGGGATCTGGGGTTGACCGACAACTGCCTACCTATCCATGGCGCCGCCCGGAGCTACCGTCTCGAGAGTGAGGCGGGGGCGGGGGAGTGGGAGTGGGAGTGGCTGGCGTGTGGTCGCTTGTTACTTGATTGGATTTGTCTGCGTGCACAGTAGGTAGTTCGGGCGAGATCGTCAAAGGAACACAAAAACGTCATCACGGACAAGAACAACGATGGACAACGCCCAGACGTCGTCTGAACGGTAGAAATCCCCAGGCAGAAAACGGCCGGTTATGTTGTCTATCGCAGCGTCAAGTCTATAGGAAATAATGCAAACATCCCCTCCATGCCCTTGAAATAGACTAAAAAAACAAGTTTGCTGCGTGATGACCCATCTATCTCCGGTGACACTAATGCAAAATAGGAAAACGTAATACAAAAAAACACCATCCCTCCCACAGAGCGCTAGGCAGCCCCGTTGTAAACATGTGCAATATCTAGCCTGATGATAGATCAGCGCTCTAAATAGGTACGCAGCATATCGACTCAAAAAAAAAAAAAAAAAAAAAGAAACACCCCCAACCCCGTTATCTACCATGTATCGGGCCCGAAGCGTCCGCCCTGCGGCACCGTCATGTACGAGCAGGCCTGCCAGTCGCACCCCTGCTTGTAGACCTCGGTGCCCCACCACTTGAAGCCGTCCATGACGCCCGGGTAGATAAAGGTGAAGAAGACGACGACGATGCCCGAGGCCAGGGCCGAGTCGAGGGCGGCGCTCAGCGTCATGCTGTACTTTGCCCACCAGGCCGTGGCGCGGTTCTTGAGCAGGTAGTTGAAGAAGAAGCACACGACGGCCCACACGGAGAAGTTGAGCCCCGTCGCCGGCGGGATCCAGCTCAGCGACCCCAGTAGCACGGGCAGGTTGATCTTGCGCACGATGCTGTCCTTCCTCCCGCGCGACCAGTACCACAGCGGGACGGGGGCCACGGCCCCGAGCAGGAAGCACCAGACCAGGGGGCGGTAGGTGGCGCCCACGCCGAAGAACTCGCGCGGCCCCACGACCCCCCACAGGATGGAGCCATTGAAGTGCACGCGCGCGATGGGGCAGGTGAAGCCGTTGAGGGCCTCGGGGGTGCAGATGCCGGGTATGTTGGCAAACATCCAGTTGAGCACCGCGATCTGCGTCAGCGACGACACCATGGTCGCCACCATCTGCACCATGAAGAGGATCCGAGGCGGGATCTTCATGTAGTGGCCCAGCTTTAGGTCCGCCGCGAACTTGATGCCCTGTGCCGACGAGATGTAGCCGTACGTGACGAAAACCATGTTGGCCACGGGGCGCCCGGGGAAGAGGGCGCCGCAGACGAGTTGGCAGATCAGGTAGATGCTGCTGTGCTGGTTCGTGACCGCCATTATGATGCCGATTGGGATGAACAGCACGCTGCAGATGCCCAGAGCCAGGAGCAGGCCGTACCACGGGAGGTGGATAGGGTAGCTGTGTCCATGCAGCCTTGGTCAGCACCGTGGTCTTGTTTTGGGCCGGCATCGTGGTTCACGAGGGGAGATGGCCACTCACTATTCGACGACAAAGATACCAATGGCCGTCATTGAGATGAAGGTGATGAGATACCAGGCCATGGGGGCGTCCTTGTATCGCCTCATCAGGCGGTTATGTACGTCCTCGCGGCTCAGCAAGTTTTCGAAACCTGCAGAACTGCCAATCGAGGCCTCACGTCGAATTCTGACACCTGGGCCGTCGCGGGCTCCCGCGTTCGCCGCGCCATCTGCTGCCGGAGCACCGGCCAGGGGCTGGTAGACGACCGGGGCTTTGGACTCGTGCCGCGCCTCCTGGAGAGACTTGGTCCATTGTGTCCAGATGTCTCGGCCGTGCCAGCATGCCGTGTGCGTCAGTAGTGCCGCGAGGCCGGCAAACTGCACACCGTAGCTCAGCACGTACGTAATGGGGAGGAACACCCTGCTGTAGTTCTTGTAGGCGTCCGCGTCAAAGACAAAATCGGGCGTCAATATCCTGCTGACATCGTAGATCTTGCCCGTGTTGTCAAAGACGGATGCGGAGAGGATGGGCATGTAGGAGGAATACAGCCAGTTGCTGTAGTAGGCGATGGGGGCGATGATCCACATTACCGCCACCAGGCCTCCCACGACGTTCATGGCAGCCCAGAAGGGCGTGAGGAGAGGGGAGCCAATGTAGGCGACCTGGGCCCAGTCAAACGTCAAGGGGAACAGGCCCAGCCCCGAGACGACACCGAAGAGGTTGGCCACGACCACGTTCTTGGGAGCGAACCAGGTGATGACGTTGAAGTAGCTGAGGGCCGGAAACAGCAGGCCCGGGAGGAAGTAGAAGAGAAAGGCGCACGTAAAGACTAGATAGAAAAAGTTCCAGCGGCTGATGGTCCAGCCGTTGGCCGGCTTGTTCTCCTCCTTGTGGAGGGTGGTGAACATGGCGGCCGACATGAGCGTGGACGGCCAGATCATGCCGCTGGGGCGAACCAGGAAGCGCCTGGTGAGCCCGGCGAAGGTGTAACCCAGGATCTGCGTCGACAGAGTCAGGAGCAGCTGGTAGGTGATGCTGACGTCCTGTTTGTAGAACTTGGTCTGCTCGACGATGACGTCCGTGGCAAAGGCGAAGCCAAACGACACGTTGCTGCTAACGTAGACGCAGCTGTGCTCCTTCTCGTTCCAGCGGCCCTGGGCGAGCCAGAGCCGTAGCCGGCGCGCCCGGCTCTGAGGCAGCCGGGCCTCGCGCGGCGACGCGGGGCTGTCCGAGGCAACGCGGGAGCCGTCGACAAACTCCTCCGACGGGTCGCCCTTGCGCTTGAGCAGGTAGTCCCACGTCAGGCCCAGGGGGTGGACCAGGAGCAGGGCTATTACGGGTGTGATGGAGACGCTGGGATACCGCAGCGAGAAGAAGAGGTTGGTGGAGGAGCCGAGCATGGAGAAGAGCGTGGATAGGAACCACATGCGCGGGGTGTTTATCGAGAGCGACGTGTTGTCCACGGGCGCAACCGAGGCCCGGACTTGAGCGTAGGGAGAGTTGTCTGGGGGATCGAGGTCGTCATCGTCGTATTCGCCGGCGCCGTCGCCCGGCTCCAGGGGCACACTCTCATCGTCGTCATCGTCACTGCTGTCGGCGCCAAGCTTGGTATCGCTTGGTAGGGCGCCCTCGGTGACGCCGAAGCGACCCTGGAGTCCTCCGAGCACCGACGAAGCGCCCAGCTCTTCCCCGGAGCGCCGTCCCGCCAGCCGGCCCAGGTCCTCCGACTTGCGCCGCCGCTCCGGGCTGCGGGTAGGGGCGCGGCCCGTGTTGGGCGACGCGCCGTTCTCGACCGAGACGGCGCCGTATGCATTACTCCGGAACTCGGCGGCGTCCCGGAGCGAAGGGGTGGACCGCCTCATGGACGGAGTGGCTGTCTCGGGCGTCGTCGCGGCGGCGGAGCGGAAGTTGTGGTCGGCGTCGGCGTCGGCCGGCACGTTCTCCTCTTCAGGTGCAGGGCGTTTGCCATGGGAGGCGATGGGAAGAGCGGGCTGTTCGCAGCGAGCAGCAGCGTCGGCGGTAGCTTTAGAGGGGCTTGGGGGATGGGCCGAGGTGCCTTCAGATGACGACGGCCGGCCCGCGTGGGCACCGTGTGGTGCATCGAATGTGGGATCTTGGTGGAGGAGGGGGCCAGCGGCGCAGGGCGTGTGAGCGGGCGGCGTGGGGCGTGAGCTGTCGCTTGCTGGGGCTAGGCTGCGAAGCGGGAATGACTGCTGGCCCTGGGGGTCGGGAGGGTCGGGCAGAGGCGCAGCTGAGTCGGATCGGCGCTGCGAGGACTTCATATGCCCTCTCCGGCTTGTCCTTTCCGGTTGACCTGCCAGTCGGGTGCGTCGGCTGTCGGCTCGGCTGGTTGGACAGGCCAGCAAGCCACCGCTGGTGAAAAAGAAACGAGAAAAGGACGACGATCTCAGCGGTGTGACTCTAGAGCACCGAAGCACTGAAGCACCCAAATATGGCTCGATTCAGCACAGGCGTTGTGACTCGGCAAGGCAAGGCAGGAGGAGGTGGCCTTACTGGCTGGAGGCAGCATCAGCACATCAGCAATGGCGTCTGGCGTGTCGGCAACTGGAGACAAGAGTGGGCCGCAGGGGCAGGGGTCGCAATTTGCAAGGCAGCCATTCAGGCCCGCACTAGCACACTGGGCCGGCCAATACTGCGTGATCCGTTTCGGACCGCCCCTGTTTTGGGGCCTGCGACGTCTTGCCTCGGTTCCACTCGTTTTCTTTCTTTTTTCTTTTCTTTTCTTTTTTCTTTTCCC
>NW_008804741.1:0-4621 GCF_000145635.1 Gaeumannomyces tritici R3-111a-1
TCCGAAACCGCAAAATGCTTTTCCCCACCCAAACTCTATAGCAAAAAAAGATCAAAACAAACTCAATCAATTCAATTGCAACATACCAAAGCACCATAATACGCCCAAAACAGCACGAATTTTTTCGACAAACATAAAAAGCGAAGGTAAAATGACTGCGCATTGCTTTGCAAATAAATTATAGTTATTGTTTTTTTTTTTTGGTGGTGTTAATTGACTTTGAAATGAGAGCCCCGTTTTTGCGGTTCAGATTTTTTTTTCAGTTGGTGCTGGGATCCGAATAAGGGAGGGGTTCGGGGTCTTGCGATTGGGAGACCAGAGGAAGCGGTGGATTGGCATGGCTGAGTTTATGATCTTGCTTTGACTTGAGCTTCCCCACTGGCATGCGTCGGTCATTTAGATTAGAAAGTGTCCGTGCAGTCACGTGATACGCTAGCCCCGATGGGATGGCTCTACCCTGTGGCTTGAGGCTCGTGTGAGCTTGTGGTTTGTGGCTTGTGGCTTGTGGATGATGGTGTGGGGGGGAATTGACTACGTCGCAGTTCAGTCTGGATATCACCACGTATTGTAGCTTGCTCCACAACCACTCCTGAGCCGTTGTTCGACTACTGCCCGCCATGAACTACGGCAAGAAAGACGAAGATGCCGACAACGGTCTGGTCAAGGTTGACCGGACCCAGGTCTTCCAGGAGGGTGAGCACGCCCGCCGCCGCGCAGAATATCCATCCCCGTCCACACCGCGCACAACCCAACCCGCCTCCAAGCAATGACCCCTGGACAGCTTCTGGTTGCATACACAGGCTAACATGACGCTCCTCGCGCAGCCCGGCTCTTCAATAACTCGCCCATCCAGCCGCGGCAGTGCCGCATCCTCCTAACCAAGATCGCCCTCCTCCTGTACACGGGCGAGAAGTTCCCGACCAACGAAGCGACCACCCTCTTCTTCGGCATCTCCAAGCTGTTCCAGAACAAAGATGCTAGCCTCCGCCAGATGGTCCACCTTGTTATCAAGGAGCTGGCCGATTCGGCCGAGGATATCATCATGGTTACCAGTACCATCATGAAGGACACGGGCGGCAGCACCGATGTCATCTTCAGGCCCAACGCCATTCGTGCCCTTTGCCGCATTATCGATGTGGGTGTCACCTCGCTCCTGCATCTGGAGGACTGGTTGCTAACGTTGGGCTCCGTGTTCTAGGCGACGACGGTACAATCGATTGAGCGTGTTATGAAGACGGCCATCGTGGACAAGAACCCTTCCGTCGCTTCGGCCGCGCTTGTTTCCTCCTACCATCTCCTGCCTATCGCTAGGGATGTCGTCAGGCGGTGGCAGAGCGAAACGCAGGAAGCGGCCGCCAGCTCCAAGTCCTCGGGCGGCTTCTCGCTCGGCTTCTCGTCCTCGTCGGCCAGCCTGCCCGTCAACAACTCGACAATGACGCAATATCACGCCATCGGCCTGCTGTACCAGATGCGTATGCACGACCGCATGGCCCTGGTCAAGATGGTGCAGCAGTTTGGCGCTCCGGGCGCGGTTAAGAACCCTGCCGCCATCGTCATGCTGGTCCGCCTGGCCGCCCAGCTCGCCGAGGAGGACCAACAGCTGCGGAAGCCCATGATGCAGCTGCTCGACGGCTGGCTGAGGCACAAGAGCGAGATGGTCAACTTCGAGGCCGCCAAGGCCATCTGCGACATGCGCGACGTGACCGACGCCGAGGTCTCCCAGGCCGTCCACGTGCTCCAGCTCTTCCTCACGTCGCCGCGCGCCGTCACCAAGTTCGCCGCCCTCCGGATCCTCCACAACTTTGCCACCTTCAAGCCCCAGGCCGTCAACGTGTGCAATCCCGACATCGAGCTCCTCATCTCCAACAGCAACCGCTCCATCGCCACCTTCGCCATCACGACGCTGCTCAAGACGGGTAACGAGGCTAGCGTGGACAGGCTGATGAAGCAGATCACGGGCTTCATGTCGGAGATCACAGACGAGTTCAAGATCACCATAGTCGAGGCCATCCGCACGCTGTGCCTCAAGTTCCCGAGCAAGCAGGCCGGCATGCTCGCCTTCCTCAGCGGCATCCTCCGCGACGAGGGCGGCTACGAGTTCAAGCGCGCTGTGGTGGAGAGCATGTTCGACCTGATCAAGTTCGTGCCCGACTCCAAGGAGGACGCGCTGGCCCACCTGTGCGAGTTCATCGAGGATTGCGAGTTCACCAAGCTTGCCGTCCGCATCCTGCACCTGCTCGGACTCGAGGGCCCAAAGACGTCACAGCCGACAAAGTACATCCGATACATCTACAACCGCGTCGTTCTCGAGAACGCGATCGTCAGGGCCGCCGCCGTCACGGCGCTTGCCAAGTTCGGTGTCGGCCAGAAGGACCCCGAGGTCAAGCGCAGCGTGCACGTCCTGCTCACGCGCTGCCTCGACGATGTCGACGACGAGGTCCGGGACCGTGCCGCCCTGAACCTGCGGCTCATGGACGAGGAGGACGAGCTGGCGGAGAAGTTTGTTAAGAATGACAGCATGTACTCTCTCTCGTACTTTGAGCACCAACTCGTCATGTACGTCACATCAGACGACAAGTCGACCTTTTCGACGCCCTTCGACATGTCCAACATCCCGGTTGTTACCAGGGAACAGGCCGACGCCGAGGATCGGACCAAGAAGCTCACGGCCACGACTCCTTCGCTCAAGCCGCCCAAGGTTGGTCCGACCAAGGCCGCCCCAACAGGGGCCGAGGCGGCGGCGTCGGCGTCGGCGGCTGCGCAAAAGTACGCCGAGGAGTTGGTGCAGATCCCCGAGATGAAGGAGTTTGGCGGCGTGCTCAAGTCGTCGCCTGTGGTGGAGCTCACCGAGGCCGAAACCGAGTACGTCGTCAGTGTGGTCAAGCACATCTTCAAGGAGCACGTGGTTCTGCAGTTCGAGGTCAAGAACACCCTTCCGGCGACGGTTCTGGAGAACGTGTCGGTCGTGGCGACGCCCTCGGACGAGGAGGAGCTCGAGGAGCTGTTCATCATCGAGGCCGAGAAGCTGCCGACAGACGAGCCGGGCAAGATCTACGTGGCGTTCAAGAAGGCCTCGGGCGAGGGCTCGATGCCCATCAGCACCTTCTCCAACACGCTCAAGTTCACCACCAAGGAGATCGACCCGTCGACGAACGAGCCCGAGGAGTCTGGGTACGACGACGAGTACGAGGTGGCCGAGTTCGACCTGTCGGGCAGCGACTACGTGGTGCCGGCATTTGCCAGCAACTTCAACCACATCTGGGAGCAGGTGGGCGCATCGGGCGAGGAGGCCGAGGAGACGCTGCAGCTGGGCAGCATGAAGAGCATAGCAGGTAGGTCGTGTCCCCATGTAGCCATCCGTGTCCCCCTCCCCACGTACAGCATACTAACCGACTTTGGGGGATCACAGAGGCAACGGAGCAGCTGGCCAAGGCCCTGTCACTACAGCCTCTGGAAGGCACGGATGTGCCCATCAACCAGACGACACATACGCTCAAGCTCCTAGGCAAGACGGTGGGCGGCGGCAGGGTTGTTGCCAGCGTGCGGATGGCCTACTCGTCCAAGTCGGGCGTCACGACAAAGATCGTGGTGCGCAGCGAGGAGGAAGGGGTCGCGGCGCTAGTGGTGGCGTCTGTGGAGTAGCGAAAAGTGCAGGGTCTTTTTTTGGTTGTGTTGGGTGGTCTGCCTGTTGATTTTTCTGGCCTTTACATTCAACCAGCCGGCGTTACTTTGTTACAGGGACGAGTTGTAGAAACATCATTGACCGAGCAATGAACGCTCTAATGCGAGCACATGCGTCTGTTAACCGTCGATAGCGGCACATTTACATGAACAAGGTCAAGCAGGCCCCTTGTCGTGAACGGATCAGTCCTGGTCAGTGTATTTCTTTCCCCTTGCATTATCCAGACCCGCCCTCGACGTCGAGGCGCACAGCAAACGATCTGGTGACGCTCCGAGCCAGCATCGCGGCACCCCCAACACCAACCAAGCAGAATCATGTCAAAAAACATCCATTTCCGACCCCAGATGCTAGTTGGCCTACACCACCTAATTGGTGAGTCAGATAGGTACATATTAAGTGATAATTCTTCCTCTGTCAAGATTGCCCGCTTTCGTTCGTCGTCTTTTCCCCCCGGAATAACAAACAGGGCCAAGCAAATACAGCTATAAGTCGGCCCAAACCAAGCAAGTCACAATAAGAAAGGGGAAAGATACGAAGAGGTACTCCGTCAATAGGCAGGCAACACCTAGGTCTTCAATGCGCGCGCGCACAACACAAAAACACACATGGCACGACTATATGTCTCGCAGAAAAAAAAAAAGAAGAAAAAAAGAGAACAGAGAATCTGCAGCATCACGACGGCATCCGGCTCATACGGTCGGTATCCGAAACGACCATGATGCTGCTGAACACATCCGAGATATCCCTCGGCGTAGGCGCCACCACCGGATCCGGCAGCGTCGACACGCCCTGCGACAGCTGCTCCTCCATGAGCTTCAGCAGCACCGGCGGCACGCTGTCGTCCGTGGCCCTTATGGTGACTCGGACAGCCTATGGAGGAAAAAAAAAAGGGGCGGGGTTAGTAACGCAGGCGAGAGAAGATCAGAGGACGAAGCGAAC
>NW_008804742.1:0-4535 GCF_000145635.1 Gaeumannomyces tritici R3-111a-1
CTCGGAGCGGCGGGCCGCGAGGCGCGCGCTCGGCTCCCAGGACCACTCGAAGTCTGCCGGGTCGGCGCCCGGCTCGGCGGGCCAGACCGAGAGCAGGACCGTCTCGGCGCCGGGGCCGCCGGGGGCGCCGGGGCACGGGGCCGATGGAGGCGGCGTAGCGGCCCAGGCGGAGGGCGACGTCGTCCTGGGGTTGCTGCTGCTGCTCGTTGTCTTTGTCGTGCTGCGCCAGCGCCCTGCCCTTGCCCTTGTCCTTGTCTCTTGGCTTTTCGGCAGAGGACGAGGGAGGGTGCTGTTGCGGCACCGCCGACGACGCGCGGGATGAGGCCGGCGTGGTGGTTGGAGACGGCAGGCCCGTCGTCTGCAGGGAGCTGCTTATGCCTGGCCCTGAGGTGGCGGACGCGGACTGTTCTTGTTTGAACGATGACGACGGCGGCCCGACCGAGACGCCGAACTGTGCTAAAAAGATCTCCATGGCGACGAAGCCAACCAGCCGTTCGCGGAAAGCTGCGGCCTCGGGTTGCAGGAGGCCCTCTGGAAGACCTTCGGGTGCAGGGGGCCACAGTCGGAGGAGACGTTCTAGAAGGCTGGACGCGTCTGTAGTGTAAGACCCAACCGCGAGATCGTTGACTTTCAAGATGTCGTCCGTGAGCTCCCGGAGTTGGCCCAGCTCGTCTGTCCAGCGAGACTGTACAACATCGGTGTTTACGCTGCCAGTTGTGTTGCCGGTAGCTTCGAGCCTACAGCGAAGTGGGATTAGTAAATATCTGTGGATCAAGCAGTATGAACGGGGTGAAGAACGTACAGCGTCCTCAATGGAAGATGACCTTGTTCGACACCAGTACGAACGACGCGGCCAATAGCAGCAAAAGCACCAGAGACGTTACTGGCCCCACCCCCTTCAAGCCCACCCATCTGCGGCGATGGCGCTCTGGCCGCGGCTACCTTGGTGGTCATGCGCTCCATGACGATGCTCATCACAGGCGACAGGTTAAGGGTATGAAACCCAGGACGAGCAGCAGCGGGGCCACCAGCTTCCTGTTTCGCATGCGGGCGACTGCCATCGTCGACCTCAAAGAAGCCGGAATAGTCGTCTCTGACCACGAAGCTGTCCCTGATGCTCCGCAGGATCCGCTTCCGCTTCGCCGCCGAGCCGCGCGCGGCCTCCTCGTCCGCCGCCGCACCCCATACGCGCAGGTTGCCACGGGAGCCGCCCGGCGCGGCACTGCTCGGCGCTGAAGAGTAGGCCGCGCACAGGGCGGAGCGGAGGCCGAGGGTGGCGTCGAGGACGAGCAGCTGTGCGAACTTGGGCTCCTGGCGGAACAGACTGGGGCGGGCCAGGAGCGAGAGCGAACGGATCCGGGGAGGTGGCGGCCGGTACGGCTCCTTGTCGCCGACCTGGCGTCGCCCTCGGGCGGCCTCGTTGTCCCAGCTGAGACGCGTGGTCTGGTGGTGGAAGACGGCGGATGCGGCGCCGGCGGTCGCCGGCGGGACGGCAAACCAAAACAGCGTCACTCGCGGGGCCGAGGCGCTCGAGAAGATGCAGACGAGCCACGCCGGGGCGTCTACATCATCACCATGGCCGAGGGTGACTGGCTGCTGGGGCTGCGCCGCGACGGTCATGCGCAGGGCGCTGTCCACGGGGCTGCGCAGATGGGGGCATGACAGAAGGATAGTTATGGCAATGTGGCCGGGCCACCGACGCCCGTGATCGCGCTGCTGATCAGACACGCCCTTGACCCCAGGCCGTAACCGCGTCAGCTGGATCCAGAACACGGCCGTGCTGGTCAGGACAAAGAGCCTGGAAAGGTCTCCCGGGCAGACGCAGACGTCCAGTATAGCCTCGGGGGTCTTGGGATCGACCAGCTCTGCAAAGATGGCGCTGTTGTCGCCACCCTCCAGGTCCAATATCTTGAGCGTCTTCAAGGTAGACATGACAAGTGCCTCGGCCCGCGATGGGGACGAGCCGGCTGTTTCGCCGTCGGGGGCTGGTAAATCGAGGCCACTATCATTTCGTTGCTTCTTGCGTGTAGCACCGCCAGCCCGCGCCGCAGCCCATGAGATACGACACTGTTCCTCCTCGTCTCCGAGGACGATCAGGCGCGCGCGGTCTGCGGGCAGGCCATCATGTACGTAGCCCGAATGCACGACCATGGCAGAGAGCGGCTTGTGTCGTGACCCCCGATCGCCAGTGATGTTCCAGACGGTCCACTCGCCGGCGCGGTCGACGATTGCAAGGCGCGGGCGGGGGTCGTCCTCGGACCCCGGGTCGAACGAGAAGTCCGAGTTGAGCCCGTCGCCCACCTGGCTCGACTGGATGGTTAGGGCCGGGATCAACTCGATGAAACAGGGGCCTTTTCCCGCTCCGCCGTCACTAGCACGGCGTGATGCGCGGCTCCAGGTAGGCACAGCTCGGATCTCGGGTTGAAACACCATGGTCGCCTGGGCCGTCTGCACAAGCAGCCACCTCCTCAAACCACCTTGGGTTTTCGGCACTGCGACGAACTGGACCTTGATCACGGGCACTCCCTCGCCGTCCCAGAACCCCTCATAGCCGACATCAGACACCGCTACCGAAAGCGCAGCCGCCGGCGTCGACCCACGGTCGTTTCTGTCCCCGCCGCCTTGTGTCTGGTCCCTGCCTTCCTCCCGGCTCCAACTCCGCTTCGCATCCCGCAGCCGGACCACGCGGACGACGTCGCCGGCGCGGCCGCACACCATGACCAGCGCGGGGACCCCGACGGGATGTGTGGGCCTGGTCGCGTCCGTGATCTCGCCCGCGCCAAGGAGGCTCGAGAGCAGATCGGCGCCCTGGCTTGGCGCCGCCGCCGCCGCCGCCGAGGTCTGCTCCTGAAGAAGCGAGCCGAGGTCGCCGCCGAGGCCGAGGAAGGCGCCCGGGTGGCTCCGGAACAGCCAGCGCTGCTGGGAGCGCAGGGCGCGCGCGCCGGCTGGCGGCCCGCCCGCGTCGTCGGCGCGCGAGGGCGCGTACCACTCGTCGAAGGGGAGGACCTGCTCGATCCTCGGGGTCCTGTCGACCATGCGGTTGATGTGGAGGTGGCCCAGTACATATCCGCGGTTGTTTTCTCCTTGGCCGTCGTCGTCTTCGTCGTCCTCGTCGTTTCGTTTGTGTAAATCACGTGGGAGGTAGGACACCCTGCCTACATGGCCAAGCACGACGTCGTTGGCGCGGTGGACGAGGTGCCTGGCCGCTGCCCGACGGGCCGATGATGGCCTCCTGCTAGCCATTTGGTCTTATTCCCCGAAGCTCCCTGGTATCTTTGGATGATTTCCGGGTTGATTTCATGGTGTAAGAATGTCTTGGTGTGGTGCGCTTGCTCGACGCCTGATTCGCCAGCTTGGGGAGTGCAAACGCAACGAGTGACAAGTTGATGCAGACCTCGGCCAGAAGGGAGGGCAATGAGAGCCAGAAAAATATTGGGATGAGCGCTAGCCTCTGGCAGGTTGGAGAGTATTACTCAATAGAAAAGTCAAGCTCGCAGCTTTCTGGGCCTCTGAGCGCGTTGAAGCCGCTCGCAGGTCGCGAGGCGCATCGTGAGTTCTGAGCGGTCACATGCGTTGCGCCAAGAGATAGATACAAGGTACATGGCTGTGCGGGCCTGAGGCAGGAACGACAGGGTTGCCATGGTAATTCCCCGCCATGTTTTGCCCGCCCACCCGTCGACAGGACGAGAAATTTCGCGATCACGAAAGCGTGCGACCGCAGACGTTTAATTAATTGCAGCAATCCCAACCGAATTTCCATATTTTGTCGTCCTGACGCAATCACCAAGCACACCGCCGCCGACTACCGCACCCACTCATCCCCTCCACCGTCAACATACACCAACCCCCCGACACAATGGCATCCGTAATGACCCCCTCGTCGCACCACCGCCAGACCCTGGCGGGCCCGGCGCCGTCCATGGCGGACCAGCTGCCGGCCATCGACTTTGGCTTTGACGAGCTGCGCGACCGCATGGCCAAGTTCACCGCGCGGTTCGACGCCTTCATCGAGCAGGGGCGCAAGCGCGTGCTGGAGGAGCGCAACCACTTTCGCATGAACGTAGCCGAGCTACAGGGTATGTCGTTGTCTTTTTTCTTCTTATTCTTCTTCATCATCCCACCCATGTTTCATGACCCCGCCGCTAACCTTTCCTCCCCCATGATTTATACAGAGGACCAACGCATGAAGAAAAAGGACATCGAGATCGTCCAGCTCAAGACCAACACGCACCAGCACACCATGGCCAAGGAGGCGGCCGAGGCGCGCGAGATGCAGGCCTCGATCGCGGCCCTCAGCGAGCAGCGCGACCGGCAGGCCGCGGCGCGCGACGAGCTCAGGGCCACCATCGCCGCCGCGCAGCGCGAGGTGGACGCGCGGCTGGCGGCGCAGGCCGAGCACGCGCGCAGGAGGGCCGGGCAGGCGCGCTTCAACGTGCCCGAGCTGGACTTTTGGGTCACCAACCTGTGCCTGCGCATCGAGGGCGCGGGGAGGGACGACCGGCTCAAGTTTGTGTTTACGCACGTCGACGAGCNGC
>NW_008804743.1:0-4395 GCF_000145635.1 Gaeumannomyces tritici R3-111a-1
CTTCTCGTCGCACCACACCCCGTCCTCGTCCCCCATGCACAACGGCTGGAAATTTCGGATGCTAACACTTCGCAAAGCCGTACTACCTTGAGCTCATTGACGAGTTCTTCCCTAACAAGGTCATCAAGTGGTAGGGGCTGGACCTCTAGGCAGTCTCTGCTCCTTCAAGACCAACCCGGATCGCTGCTGCGTCTGGGATCGAGATTCTGTTCTCCTTTTCTAGGCTGCTCTCCGTTTTTTTCCCCTTGGTAATAGGGTGATGCTATCTTTCCTTCTGGTTCCTTGGGATGGAGTTTTGGGACACACGGCACGGTTTCAACAATTAGGGTTATCAAAGCAAAAAAAAACCGCCTCGTTCAAATGACGGACGGCAGGTTTGGGATTACGATTATACACCTAGGTTGTTATGGTTAAAGAAAATAAAGACCATTATCCAGCCCTTGTAGGCAGTCATGCACGGAAAGGAAACATGATGGTGACATGAATCCTGCCACTCTGGCAGAAATAATCCTCCCTTGCCTTGCGTAATTACGGCCCCCGCTCTCCCTCCAGCTTTCTTGCCCCCCAGGCAAGGAAATCCCTCCCCAGATTTACAAGTCTCTATTCACTCTTCGCTTTGGAGATCTCTCATGTAGAAGTCTAGGCACTGCACGCAAAAACGACCTTCTTATAAATCACCCAGCTTGGGTGTTCAAGGAATTGCCAAATGGTACTATTTTCTGGATTCCACCGACTTACATGCCAGCTATGATGATGCGAGAACGGAATGTCATCAGGGACCTCGACCATCGCCTGAGACTGCGGTTCTATCAAATAGAACCCCCTGTCCCCTGGAAGCTTGGACACCGCCTAGGCGATCAAGTGTCATCCACGTCGCCGTACTCGTATGTCTCGTAGGCCTCGAACTTGCGCTTCTGGTCTCGCTTCAGCGGCCGGAGCCACTCCTCCATGCCGGGCGGCCAATACACCCGGCCGTCGGGGCCGCCCATCCCAATATCCTCGTCTGCCATCTGCGGCCGGACCGCCGCCGCCGCCTCTTGTGCTACCCTGTCAGCATCTTCCCCTTGTTTGCGTGCGTCGTCTGCCGACAGCTTCTGTCCCGCCTTGTCGTCATTCTTGTTCCGCCTTCCGCCGCCGCCTGTTTGCTTCTTCCTTGCGTCACTTGCAGCCCGCGCCGACCGCGGCGGCTCATCCGGCTCTGGTTCATCCACCCTCTGGTGAGGGATGATGCAACTGATGCGCTCGTGCCCCGGCAGGCGAAAGTTGCGCATGAGTTCAAAAACAGCCTGCTCCTTGTCTTTGGCCTCGATCATGAGGTCCATGTCGGGCGGGCATGGCGGCAGCGTCGCGACGCGGGGGCTGTGCTTGCGCCTGTCACGCGGTGCCACCGCCCCCGGGCATTGCTCGCTGTAGTGCATCTTCATCGTGATGGCTTTGCGCTCCCAAGTCCTTCTGATGCGTGGCATCAGCGGCACAAGGTCCGCGGTGCCTTCACGGCACTTGTCAGGGTCGAAGATGATGTTGTGATGATGATAGTCCAAGACCATAGGGATATTTAGTTCCTCGCATAGCGGGAGCAGGTCATGCACCGACCATGATACGTCGTCGTTCTCTAGCACGAGCCGCCGCTTGATCGAATCGGAAAGTCTTTTGTAGTTATGCCGGAAACGGTCCAGAGTCGCCGCCTTGTCACCATAGACCCCACCCAGGTGCAGGATCATGACGGCATCACGGTCCAGCTGGTCAGGAAGCTTCAGAAGCGTGAGCATCTCGTCGTGATATTCGAGGTCCCGCACCGCCGCGCTTATAACTTCGGGGCGGGGGGAGCCGAGTTGAGTGAACTGTGCCCGGCATCGGCAACGCGTCAGTATCAAGTGGGGTCTCTTCGTTTCTTTGCTGGAGTGCTTCAGAAAGCCAGAGAGCCAGAGCAAACGAACCTGTCCAGGATGTGTCGTCAGCCGGTGGCCGAGCTCTGCGGCTACCCTTCCAGTCTCCGCTAGCACCTCGGATGCAAAAGGGGCAAGTTTGTATCCGTGTTCGTTGTGACTAGCAAACGGAAACATTTCTGAGCTGAGCCGCATGAAGCGGATGCCGTAGCGTTCGTTCCACCGCAACATTTTGACAATATCGCGTGCGTTGGCCATGCCGAGACCTTGGACAAACTTCAAGCCCCTGGCCCTGTCGGCCACTTTGGACTTGTCAAGTCTGTTCCGAGTCGGGTGCTCTGGCTGCGTTGGGTCACACAGCGGGTACCGATGGTCGATGATGGAAGCCATCCGGCACGTCCGCGAGCTGAAGACAGGCGTTCTCCCTGACCTCAAATAAGTATTTAGACATGCCTATGGGGCAGTACATGACACGGCAGGGTAGGTTAGCACTTTCTCCCAGGATACCGATGGGCTGGCGACACAGCTCCTGACAGTTCCTTGGGGAAGCCAAGAAATGGAGGGAAGTGGCAACGCACATATCCTAGACGGCCTTTCCAAGGCAGCGGCAAAATGTCGCTATTTACAGGTGGAGCCCGCGCTGCGCCTCTGTCTGCCGGGCTGGCCGTTGGAGTCGGCTTTTTGATCAGGACCTCCGCGGACCCAGCCTCCTTCAAGGCGTGACGCGAACCGCCCGCCTCCTTGTCGGAAGATGAGCGGCCGTAGAGGTTGGCTGTCATCGAATGACCGGGAGCCGCGGCGGCAGAGGCTTGAGCCTTGATGCTCATCTGCCCCTGACGTCCTCGGGTAGCCGGCGACTCGTCTCGGGACTGATGGTCTCTCTGAGCTAGTCGCGGCTGGAGCGCGACAACTGTGTTGATGCTCTCCTCGACCTTGAGTCGCTGTCGCTTCGTCATGCGCTGCAGCCTCCTCTCCATCCGTGCTAGCCCCTGGAGCACGTGCTGGACGCCCTTTGAGTCGTCCTCCGATTCATGCCTGAAGGCCTCGCCATCAGATGCTGTCGTGTTGGATTCAGGGCTGGCAGGCGCGCCGAGCGCTGTCGGGTTGAGCCCCATAGCGGCCCGTTCGGCGCGAACCCTAACGGTAGGCTCACTGTTGTCGTTTGTCGTGGCCGTTTCACTCTGCTTCACTGGGGGTATCCCCTCAGTTTTGACCAGCCTGGTTGAGCGTCGAGGTGTTGTAGCTTGGGTGCTTTCAGCGCCGATATTGGCGGTGACCAAGTCAACAGCGAGGGCTAGGTGTGGCCCTATATCCTCGCTTGTCTTCCGATAGCCGCCATCCACGGCGCTGGATTTTTGCCGGGGCGCCATGGCGAAGCAGCCTTGATATAGCTACCACGAGGAGGGTGACAGAGGTAGGGTGGACCCTGCCGCTGGTCCGCCACGACGTGATTGGGTAGGGAGACACGAGGCGCTTCCGGAGAAGAGTGTCCGGGTTGCAGAGGGGCAGCGAGGGGCTGAAGCTGACAGCCGCAACAGGGCCTCGAGACACATGCAAGGGATGTGGGAAGCACCACGCCACGGTACCTGGGCAGACACTTGGCGATCCGGGTCGACGGCAACAGCGAGAAGGCGGGCGGGGATGGGAGAGCAGGCAAGTTCCCGGGGGTGCGGTGCCTTGAGAGCTCGCGCTGGCCGCTCTCTTTAATGGCGGGCAGAGGGCAAAAGCTCTGTGCACCTCGAATTCAATGACAGCAGCCTTCTTCTTGGCGCAGACGGACGGCGGCTAGCGGAGGCAGAGGGCTGGCCAACGACGGAGGGCCTTGTCCGGTCGCACGCCCGCCGTCGATGATGCGTCTGCTGGTGTGATGGATCTCCAGGTGCACATCGAGATCCGGGGGCTGCGAGAGAAGGGGGCTCACCACGGGGAATGACAGCTGGGGCGACATGGCGTGCAGATCTGGGCTCGTCGCGGGTGCAGCAGCGTCACGGGCGTGGAAGCAGCACGACTTAAAGAAAAGAAAGGAAAAACAATAAATTGCTGCTCTGCTGTGCTGCTCTTCGCACGACCTCTCCCAGGCCGATCCCGCACCCAAAAACCAGATCTGTGATCTCATCAATGACCTAATCAAGGCAGCCGCACCCGCGATTGGGCGTGCGGCCCTCCCTAGAGGCCCTGCACCGCGCTTTCAGAATGCCATGCCGAAATTGAATCACGCCAGCCACTGGGGGGACTTTGGTGGCATTGTCTTATCGCTTATTGGGAGATGGGCAAGCACCTCCAAGACAAAAAAAATGATACACCAAAAGAACGGAAAAGTGGAGAACTTTCCCCCAAATGGACTCAACAGCCTCTGACAAGCAATAAACAATCAAATGTATAAACTCCAGGAAAATTATAAAAATTTAAAGAAAAATGTCATTTAAAACTGTTGGTTATAAATTTGGTACTTTGAGTTTTTGTAAATTTTTGATAGGATATTCCGCTGGGAAGCCATTGGTGAATGAAA
>NW_008804744.1:0-4368 GCF_000145635.1 Gaeumannomyces tritici R3-111a-1
GCCCAGCCTATATTAAACCGTCCGCAGGGTGTGGCAGTTGCGAAAACCATCCGGTTAATATGGTTTTCTTCGAAGTTTTTTTCCGCACCCCATACGGGGGATCGAACCCGTGCTCCCAAATCTGTTAAATTAGGGCTCAACGGCTACGGTTAACCATTACACCAAAGGGCGGTACCTATTAAATGTCCGGGTTCGATGACTGGAGCAACCGGAGGGGCGTTTATATCAGATGGCTTGGGGTCAGGCAGCAGCAGGCAGGAGCGACCCGGGCAGGCAGGCACGTGGGGGCCCACCTCGCCCTCGTTTTGATATTGATATCGGACACTCGTCAGACGGCAGTCACCTCACCGTGCCGTTTGGCGTCCCCGCTTGGAGTTTCCATCGTTACAACGCATGCCGAGCCTTTCCTCTCGATGGCGCACAAGAATACGACAGCCATCGCAAGCAGGCCTGCTTAGGTGCCCAGATGGTCGCTTCACCTCGCCCAGCTCTGACAAGACTCTTTCCCGGGGGAGGAAAAAGAACGACTCTATCCCGTTGTTTGTCTTTGGCATATTTCCCTGGAAGTTTAGAGAAATAGACACGGCCTGCAAGCATGTGGTATAGCGATGCGCCATGGTAGTCTTTGGGCCCGGGTATCTCGGATGGCACTTTTAGATATATTTATGCATATTCTACCCCATGGCAAGCACAGCACAGCACACATTTTGCTTCTGATCACCTTGCACCTAGTGCTGTACCCCGCGGGGCCCAGGTCTCCCTGTAAAGCGCCACGACAGCCAAGCGCTCGCCGTGCCGATCCCACAGCGACGAGCAGGGGACCACGGCGCCGTACTCGTCGCTCGCCGAGACCTCGCCCACGAGATCCCCGTCGAGATACATAAGATAGGGACGGCGGTCCCCCGCCGCCGCCGCCATCCCACGCAACCCCGAGGCCGTGCATGGCGCCCGCTGCAGGGCAGCATCCAGCACGGACGAGACCGTCTCGGCACTCATCTTGCCTCCCTGGCCCGGGGGCGCGCCGACTGACACAACCGTGTGGGCAAAAACCCCGCCGCCGCCGCCGCCGCCGCCCCCGGGGCACACCACCAGCGTCTGGTGTGCGACCCAGGGGGCTGCGGAGCCGGCGTCCGGCGACGACCAGGAGCGGGTGGCGACCGAGGCCGCCGCCAGGCCCGAGAGTCCGACCTGCGCGTGCCACTCGGCGCCGGATCCGCGCGGCAGCTCCTCAACCTCGGCGAGGAAGAAGGGCGGGGCCTGTCCGTCCCTGCCGCGGGGCCGCGACGTCTGCTGCCCGGCGCCGACGTGGTCCGGCTGGTGGTCCACGACGCCCCAGTCGGGCAGGCGTCGCCCCTGTTTCTTGGTCTTGCCTTGGCTGTAGCCTCTGTAGGCCGGGTTGTACTTCCTGTCCCATATGTCGGGCCCGTCGTCTTCGTCATCGTCGTCCTCGCCATCTGGCGGCTTGTGCGCACGAGTCCACGCGGCCGAGGCTACTACCGACTTTGTCTGTGGCGTCATGGACGAGGCGTCCCCGCCGCTTGTGCGAGGGATGTAGAGAACTGCACTACTCCACCACTGGACACTCATTTCAACTCCAACACGCCATAGGTGCTGTAGTGAGAGCACGGCCTGCATGGCGAACATGCCCGACTCGGTGCCTGGTACATCACATTGAGGCAGCTCCATAGTGGCTGGGATGAGGGGAATCTGGCCGGCGATAAAGACTAGGCGGGCCGAGGAGGAGGAGGATGGTGACAGGCGGGACAGGTGCGGGGCATCTTCATCCCCTTCCTCATCGCTATCTGCCGCCGTGATGGCCTGCGGGGGAAATATGCCATCCAGGGGCATGGTAATAGCCTGGCTGTAAGGGCCAATGTTTGCCGGGGCCCAGTACGAGCGGGACTGCACGTGCAGCCCGTCCCGCCCGCCATCTACTGGAAAGCGAGGGGCGGAGTGGACTGTCAGGGAGACCGAGATGTTGCAGCCTGCGGGGAGGAGCCGATCGCCGCACGAGATGGTGACGCGCGAGGGCGGGTTGGGCGCCGTGAACAGGGCGCCGTACTCGCCGTTGATGGTCGGAAAGTCGGCCATCCTGCGCAGCACCACGACCGCGGAGACGATGTTCGAGGGGGTCAGCGACCTCTTGCTCAGCCAGGCGCGGATCTGGGCGACAATGTCCCGGGTCTCCTCCCCCACCGACCGGACGGCGGCGCCTGGGGCCGGGTGCGCCGCCGCCAGCACGGTCCACTGCTCAAGGCACGAGTCGACTCGGGTGAGGGCGTCGTCGCCATCGCAGCTGTAGCGCCAGCCCGCGCTGGGTTCCTGATGCGCGGTCCTTTGGTCCTCCAGATCGCCAGCCTTGTCGAGCGCCAAGGGCGACGCTAGAATGGCGGCGAAGTCGTCGTCCAGTAGCCTGATGCTCCCGGCCAGCGCGGTCGGGTCCCAGGCCGCGCCACCCTCGTCATCCTTCCCTTTCTCTTGCTCATGCTCCTCCAGCCGGGCCCCGTTGATGCTGAGCCAGGCCGCGCCGCCGCCCTCCCTCACCAGCCGCCTCGCGACGTCATCGACCACGATGCGCCTCTTGAACAGGCAGCGCGGCCCGTTGACGACAAGGGTCTCAAACTCGCCGCCCTCGCCCAGCACGGCGCCGTCGGGCCGCAGGGGGTCCCCGCCGCCGCCGCCGCCGCTCTCGGCAGAGAACATGGCCATGGCCCTGGTGAGCCTCGCGACCCCGCGGCGGCCGGCAACGTCCTCCCACAGGAACGACTCGTCCAGGCCGCCGCTGGCGACCTTGACGACGCGGGCCTCGAGGCCCGCCGAGCCCATGTCGCGCAGCAACTGGGCACCGTCGTCTTCGTCGTCGTCACCCGAAGACGACCGTGACGGCAGGACGGGAAACTTCCAGAGAAAGGCCAGCGGCACGAGCCCCAGGCGCACGGCCACCGACTCGACGCGGGTGCGCTGGTACGTGCTGAGTATGGCTCCGGCGCAGACGGCGTTGGCCTCTGGGTGAGCCGCCATGACGGTCCTGAGCAGGGGCACCATGGACTCGGTCTCGTCGCCAGCGCCAGTGCCGCTCTCCTCCTGCTGATGCTGGGCCGCCGCGGAGCAGTCATAGTCTCGCGCCTGCTGGAGGGCGCCGCCGGCGATGGCGCGGCGGAAGAGCGGCAGGCCCGTGGCGCCCGCGTAGAGGGGTATGACCTGGTGGCCGACGGTCTGGTACATGAAACTGTTCAGGTCCGTCTCGTCGCCACCGTCGTCGTCGTCGACTCCTGCATGGCCGCCGGGCTCGGGGCCGGCGGGGTGCAGGTTCGCCAGGGCGACGACGCGGTGCTGGTGGGCGAGGCAGTGGAGGAGCGAGAAGAAGCTGTCCTTGCCCCCCGAGACCAGGGCTATGACATTGAGCGGCGCCATTGGGGGTACCTAGTAGGTAGGTTGTCGGCTAGAACATGTGGCTGACCTCCCCCGGCCAGCTACCTGGGTTGGTAGCCCAGCTGGCCTCGATCTGCGCCGCCTGTCTTTGGCCAGGCTCCGGCACTTGTGTGGCCCGCTCGGGCTCTGGTCGTCACGGCTTCCTGGAACCGGGCGCCGGGCTGATCTGCAGTGGGACCTTCCTCCAGGAGCGTGGTACTTTGACGTCGAGGTGGGCAGTGTTAGTCCCAGTTGGTAATGGCAAATTTCCATCGCCCTGGACATGGCGGGGAGCAGGAGGGGGGGGGGAAACGATATTGAGTCAGCACAGATCTCCAGCGATAGCCTTCATGTTCGATGGAGCGCGCACGGTCTCGGGCGAGAGGTTTGACAGCCCGCGCGCCAAAGCTGTCAAAATGAGAAATCAATACATCAATAGATTGCCAGGCTGGCCTTCATATTCTCCGACAAGCTACCTATCAATTGCATGGAATTGTCAATGTTCGGGACATGAGCGCCAAACAACGCCCCCCGGCCTTGGGTGCAGTAGTCCCAGCACCCACACCACCCCCTGCGTCGTCCCCAACCGCAGCCATGCAGGTACTCGGACGCAGCACTCTCTAGGGCATCACAGCAGGACGGGAAAAGCAGGACGCGTGCCGACGCCAAGCAACCCCCCATTCATCCACCGAGCGCTGCTGCCCATTGTTGGGTTAATGGAGGGGGTTTACGCGTGCCGGTCAGTGCACCCCAGCCAGCCAGCCGCACGGGCTCGAGATCGTCAGGGTCCGGCCGAGCTTTGAGGGGGCGGGGTGGGTGGCTAGCACCTCCTCCGGGCTGAATCATATGGTGACGATCTAGACGCCTCCCAGTGTGTCAGACCATCAGCTCCTCCTCCTCCTCCTCCTCCTCCTCCTCCTCCTCCTCCTCCTCGCGAGCCGTGACATGGCCGGCGCG